>NC_084745.1:42761578-43061578 GCF_033978785.1 Entelurus aequoreus
TTTAATAATAATTGGGCAGATGGAATGTTGCAGGAAGCATACCAATTCAGTGAAACTTAGGAAGTACTGCTGCGGTAAACAGAGGTTGCGTAATGTGCTCCAACAGCATGTCATATAATACCAGCAAAACAGTGTAAAGTGCCAATTAATACATTTATTACAGCAGAGCAGTGCACTGCTGTAAACAAAAGGCAGCATGTTGGTGTGTTCTTTGTTGTGACATGTCATTATTACAAATAGAATTCAGTTTCAGAAAAGGCCCGTTTTGCCTTCTGCCGTCGACATTGTTGCTGAGAATGAAGAGTTATCTGCTGACCAAACATTAATCAATCAATCAATCAATGTTTATTTATATAGCCCTAAATCACAGGTGGCTGCACAAGCCACAACCACATCCTCGGTACAGAGCCCACATAAGGGCAAGGAAAAACTCACCCCAGTGGGACGTCGATGTGAATGACTATGAGAAACCTTGGAGAGGACCGCATATGTGGGTAACCCCCCCCCCCCCCCCCCCCCTCTAGGGGAGACCGAAAGCAATGGATGTCGAGTGGGTCTGACATAATATTGTGAAAGTCCAGTCCATAGTGGATCCAACATAATAGTGAGAGTCCAGTCCATAGTGGGGCCAGCAGGGGACCATCCCGAGCGGAGACGGGTCAGCAGCGCAGAGATGTCCCCAACCGATGCACAGGCTAGCGGTCCACCCAGAGTCCCGACTCTGGACAGCCAGCACTTCATCCATGTCCACCGGACCTGTGCAACTCTCCCTCCACAAGGGAGCGGGGGGCAGAAGAGAAAAGAAAAGAAACGGCAGATCAACTGGTCTAAAAAGGGGGGTTTATTTAAGTATACAAATGAGTTTTAAGATGGGACTTAAATGCTTCTACTGAGGTAGCATCTCTAACTGTTACCGGGAGGGCATTCCATAGTACTGGAGCCCGGATAGAAAACGCTCTATAGCCGCAGACTTTTTTTGGGCTCTGGGGATCACTAATAAGCCGGAGTTCTTTGAACGCAGATTTCTTGCCGGGACATATGGTACAATACAATCGGCAAGATAGGCTGGAGCTAGACCGTGTAGTATTTTATACGTAAGTAGTAAAACCCTAAAGTCACATCTTAAGTGCACAGACTGATGCCTGCTTGCCATCACAGTTTCCAAAAAAGTTGCAATCTTTGACAATTTTATGAGGAAGTGTCTTGTTTTCAAGGGTGTTGCACAATCGCACACATTGAATACCACACATTACACAAAAATATTGGCATTTTTGCCTGTCAGAATCAGAATCAGTAATATTTTACTAATCCCGAGGGGAAATGAAGCTTTTCAGCACAATCCCATTCAAGAGCGGACAAACATTACAGGGAGACAGAACAGGATCCGGCGCCCCTTACAAAAAAAAAGGTGAGCAATAGGTCAACGCTGGGGAAGGGTGGGGTTGTGGCGGGTTGAGAGAAAAAAAATATATACAGTTGTGCTCATAAGTTTACATACCCTGGGAGAATTTATGATTTCTTGGCCATTCTTCAGAGAATATGAATGATAACACAAAAACCTGTCTTCCACTCATGCTTAATGGTTGTGTGACGCTATTTATTGGCAAACAACTGTGTTTACTCGTTTTAAATCAAAATGACAAAAGAAAGTACCCAAATGACCCTGATCAAAAGTTTACATACCCCAGTGACTTTGATCTGTTAACATGCACAAAAGTTGACACAAACAGGTTTGAATGGCTGTCAGGTTCCAACACTGATGACATCAAAGGCAAGGAATCAAACAGAGACAGAATTAAATTTGGACTCAATTGAGGAGAGACATGGCCACTCTACTCTCTGTACAGTCCTGTACCACGCTCTGACGAAGAAGGTTTTCGTCTTCTCTTTTATTTCGATGTTCAATGTTTACGCAACAATACATTTCTCAACAGGAATGGGGAGTATGTAAACAGTCCTTGTTTTCGGTCACATTGAAGACAAAAGAAGAAGATCCCTCGGGCTTGGGCTTGTCCTGGATTCAGCTTGATCAGGTTTTCGAGGACAATGGATGACCCTTCCAAGCGTTTGGCTTGGTGCAATAGAGACAGCTTCTTGTCTGTTCATTGAGAACTCAGAACGGAAAGTTTTTTTGATAATTTAAATACCATTTTTCTGACAACCTGTTTGTTTGTAACTAGTGTGTGTGTATAAAAGGTCAGTGAGTTTCTGGGCTTCTGACAGACCATTGCATCTTACATCCAGTGCTACACTGATGTTTCTGGATTCTGAGTCATGGGGAAGGCAAAAGAATTGTCAAAGGATCTGCGAGAAAAGGTAATTGAACTGCATAAAACAGGAAAGGGGTATAAAAAGATATCCAAGGAATTGATAATGCCAATCAGCAGTGTTCAAACGCTGATTAAGAAGTGGAAAATGAGGGATTCAGGTAGACCAGCAAAGATTTCAGCCACAACTGCCAGGAAAATTGTTCGAGATGCAAAGAAAAATCCACAAGTAACTTCAGCTGAAATACAGGACTCTCTGAAAAATTGTGGTGTGGCATGTGTGTAAGAGGGAAAACATCAAATAACACAAAGGACATTAAATACATTAAGAGAGCAGAGCTGATGCAACCAGCCATTTCTACATACAAAAGTAAAACAACAACAAAAAGAACAAAAAAAAACATATATACACTGTGGTGGCCTCTGCGGTGTTCCACACCGTCGTCTGCTGGGGTGGGGGGAGCATTGCCAGCGACAAGAGCAGACCCAACAAAGCAACCAAAAGACCCGACTCCACCCTCGGCCGCCCACTAACTCTCGGCCAGTGTCCAGTCCGCATGGATGAGCGAGGATGCGTCCGAGGAGACCGAGGTGTCCGATACCTGCTCATTCAGCCAAGACACTGTGAAGCTTGTCCGTCCCGGCGCTCGGCGCCAGCGCCGCAGCCATGTCTCTTCAACCGCATCTCCTCCAGTCTCTCCAAACGGACTCTGGTGTGGCAGAGACCCAGCAGCTGGTCTCCATGGCCAAAAGGCTCCCAGGAGGCAGATCCAGAAATATGGATATTCTCATTCATCAGGTCGTGTTCTCAGGGCATTCAACCGATCACAACTGGACTATTCAGTTTACCTCAGAAGACGTTTCTCCTCTCCTTTGAGCACTATTCATCAGACTTAGATTAGTCAGATCTTGTCTGAGCACTCAGGCTGAGCACCCAAGCTCTTCATCCTGTGCCGTTCCTGTAGACAAGAGCAGGGTTCCCCAACCTTTTTTTTTCCCACCAGGGACCGGTTTACTGTAAGCATTGTTTTCACGGACCAACTTTCCACGTGTGGCAGTAAAAAACAGCAAAAAAATTTGCATGAAAAATCTACTCACTTTTACACTGAAGTAGTGGTGTGTTTCTTTGCAAAGAGATGATCCCGGCATGTTGATGGCATATACTGTACACCAGTGTTTCTTAACCATAGGGCTAGAGTTTTGGGCCGCGAGCGCCCCCTAGAATGTAGTATATGTGTTTTTCGAACTGTAAGGCGCACTTAAAATAATTTCATTTTCTCAAAACTCGACAGTGCGCCTTATAACCCGGAATAATTTTGGTTGTGCTTACCGACCTCGAAGCTATTTTATTTGGTACATGGTGAAATGATAACTGACACCAGTAGATGGCAGTCACACATAAGAGATACGTGTAGACTGCAATATGATGGCAGTCACACATAAGAGATACGTGTAGACTAGAGATGGCCGATAATGGCTTTTTTGCCGGTATCCGATATTGTCCAACTCTTAATTACTGATTCCGATATCAACCGATACCGATATATACAGTCATGGACTTAACACATTATTATGCCTAATTTTGTTGTGATGCCCCGCTGGATGCATTAAACAATGTAACAAGGTTTTCCAAAATAAATCAACTCAAGTTATGGAAAAAAATGCCAACATGGCACTGCCATATTTATTATTGAAGTCACAAAGTGCATCATTTTTTTTAACATGCCTCAAAACAGCAGCTTGGAATTTGAGACATGCTCTCCCTGAGCGAGCATGAGGAGGTTGAGGTGGGCGGGGTTGGGGGGGCGGCGGCTAGGGGTTAAGGTGGGGGGGGGTGGATAGGGGGTAGCGGGGGGTGTATAGTGTAGCATCCCGGAAGAGTTAGTGCTGCAAGGGGTTCTGGGTATTTGTTCTGTTGTGTTTATGTTGTGTTACGGTGCGGATGTTCTCCTGAAATATGTTTGTCATTCTTATTTGGTGTGGGTTCACAGTGTGGCGCATATTTGTAACAGTTTTATTGTGGTGGATTGTCCAGAGCTTAAACAGCAACAAAAGTGAATTTAGTACAAAGAGTTTATTTACCCATTATCAAGTCAGATTGAGCTGTCCATGCAGACACACAACGTCCTCCGGAGGACACACAAAAGCAATCTCTCTCGAGTCCCGGTCTCCTGCCATTTTTATCTGTTGGTTCGTGCGTCACAGTTCTTTCTCATGCGTCATTTGTTTTTGCAACATCCTTGGATTCCTTAATCATACTTCAACAATCAAAACATTCTGTAGACAGGTTGGCACGACTTAATATTCACTTTTGTCCCACATCCGGGGGGACACAGAATAGAAGAGAAATTAAATGAGCATACATTCTTGACAGACATGAAATATAGGTCAAAGGGCAGAAATTCTACTACATAATAGTTGTTTATACGGCCACCCTCAGTGTGACCTGTATGGCTGTTGACCAAGTATGACTTGCATTCACTTGTGTGTGTGAAAAGCCGTAGATATTATGTGACTGGGCCGGCACGCAAAGGCAGTGCCTTTAAGGTTTAGTGGCGCTATGTACTTCTCCCTACGTCCGTGTACACAGCTGCGTTTTAAAAAGTCATACATTTTACTTTTTGAAACCCATACCGATAATTTTGAAACCGATACCGATAATTTCCGATATTACATTTTAAAGCAGTGGACATCTCTAGTGAAGACTGCAATATGACTCAAGTAAACAACACCAAAATTGTATATGTTCCATTGAAAATATAGAACATTACACACGGCGCTCAAAAATCTATCATAATGTTTTAGTGCAACTTTGTTAAGCTATGAAGCCGATTTTACTGTGCTTCAACATACAAGTATTATTATGATGTGTGTATAAAGTAAGACATATTATCTGGTGTTTTGTTTGGCAATATTATGCGAAAGCAACTTTTCTTACCTGCTGATCTGTATTTGGGATCTGCATAAATCCTGAAATATTGTGCGCTTCCGCCTTTGTAGTCCGTAGTCGATAAGCTTCTTCTCTTACTCTATCTTCTTGTTATGGCACATTCATCCTCCGCTGTTGCCATTTCTAATACAAAGTAGTGTAAAGTTTTTACTTATATCTGTCAGTAAACTCGCCATGAAAGCGCTAAAACATACCGGTGTAGTGACTTTACATTATTCACCCAAGGAACTTTAGTCATTAGAGAGTTCCGGTCAGACGGTTTTTAACAGGATACATTTCCGGCCTTGTTGTTTCCGGATGAGGAGATGCTGCTCCGTTATTGATTGAAGTAAAGTCTGAATGTCATTAAAACAGTTAGCTCCATCTTTTGACACTTCTTCCACTCCCGTCCTTGCACGCTACACCGCTACAACAAAGATGACGGGGAGGAGATGCTGCCGAAGGTGATCCACGTAAATAAGACCGCTCACAAAATGGCGCATCCTGAAGCGACTGTCAGAAAGTGGCTTGAATATGATCTGTAAAACATAATCTATGCAACATTTTGACCAAAGAACCACCATCACATGTTATGTAGACCACAAGGAAGTGTTTTACATTTAGAAAAAAAAACAACTATAATATGACTTCTTTTCATACCTTATATATGAAAAAAGATCGACAATAGACCATTAATCAGCAGTGCGCTTTATAATCTGGGGTGCCCTATGGTCCGGAAAATACGGTAATGTTTCTGTGCGGCCTGGTAGCAATTGCGTCACGGACCGGTGGTTGGGGACCACTGGACTAGAGCATTAATAGTTTGGGTTTTGTCACCAAGTGTTCATACCAGATCTGACCAATCTCAGCCTGTGAGCTTGAATAGATGAAGACTGCTCGTTTAAGAGGCAAAACGTCCTCAAAGACACATTGAGCAGTCCAGTGTGGAGCTTTCTCTCCTTCGGGTTCCTCGGACCACCAAGCACTGACATGACAGTTCAGGTTCAGGTTTACAACACTGTTCTATTTTTCTTCCATGCAGTTTGTGTTGCTTTTCAGTAAGTGTTCGCAAGTGGTCGTTCGTCTCTGTCTCTCTCTTGCTCTCGCTCCAGCTCCACCTCTCTCTCCTGCCCGGCTAATGCCTTTTAACAGAGCAACAGGTGATTAGATAAGCAGGCCCAGGTGGGCCATCTACGCACCTGTCGCTGATCTCGAAGCTGATCCTGGCACACCTCGCTTCTCTGCAGGTCCGCAGGCCACGCCCCCCCTCCACATCCAGTTTCGATCGATTGAATGTCCTTAAGATAAGCCACATCTGCCCCGCCAAAGCTTTTCGTTTGGCCTGCCAAACATCACCCAAATAGGCTTGGTGAAAGCATTCAAACAGTGAAATCGGTAGGTTGTAAGTTCAAACCCCGGCCGAGTCATACCAAAGACTATACAAATGGAGATCGGTAGGTTGTGAGTTCAAACCCCGGGAGAGTCATACCAAAGACTATACAAATAGTACCTATTACCTCCCTGCCTGACACTCAGCATCAAGGGTTGGAATTGGGGGTTAAATCACCAAAATTGATTCCCGGGCGCGGCCACCGCTGCTGCTTACTGCTGCTCACTGCTCCCCTCACCTTCCAGGGGGTGATCAAGTGTGATGGGTCAAATGCAGAGAATAATTTCGCCACACCTCGTGTCTGTGTGAAAAATCATTGGTACTTTAACTTTAACTTGGGTTGTTCATGTGTACAGTACTCCAGCCACGTCACGTCTTCAAAATGGCCATGCCAGCGCGCACAGGAAGGGACGTCACCAAAATGGCAACACCCGACGGCTTCAAGAAGCATGCAAAATGAATGAATAAATTAAGTGTTCACATGCCGAGACATGGGTCGCGACAGGCATATTTGGCGCGATGTAAACGTTCATAAACCGGAAAGGACGCAAATAGAGGCGTTTACAAATCGAGGTTTCACTGCATCTTCTTTCCATTGCCTTTAATATTCTCCCACCAACATCCATGCAAAGAAAGTTAATACATAAACGTACTGTATATCAGTCAATGGCCGTGTGCTGTGCAGGGAGGAATTTGTAAGGCTTACCAGAGTCTTAGCTCTGCACTAATTCCTCGCTAGGCGCCGAGCCATATGACTTTCCAAGTGGTCAGAACACATACAGCCTCCCTCTTGCGTGTCAAAGTTGTTCTTCTGGAGTTAAGCAGGAGCAACCGAGTTGATCATCGGTGCCTCAGCGGAAGGCGGGGCTACTTGTGGAGTTTAAGATTCACCAGTTCCACTGCCTTATTATGTCAAAATGTACAAAAACCCAAAACCAGTGTAGTTGGCACGTTGTGTAAATGGTAAATAAAAACAGAATACAATGATTTGCAAATCCTTTTCAACCTATTTTCAATTGAATAGACTGCAAAGACAAGATATTTAGCGTTCAAACTGGAAAACTTTGTTATTTTTTGCAAATAATGGCTCATCTGCGACATGTTTCTAAAAAGCTGGCACAAGTGGCGCAAAAGACGGAGAAAGTTGAGGAATGCTCATCAAACACTTATTTGGAACATCCCACAGGTGAACAGACTAATTGGGAACAGGTGGGTGCCATGATTGGGTATAAAAGCAGCTTCCATGAAATGCTCAGTCATTCACAAACAAGGATGGGGCGAGGGTCACCACTTTGTGAGCAAATGCGTGAGCAAATTGTCGAATAGTTTAAGAACAACATTTCTCAACGAGCTATTGCGAGGAATTTGGGGATTCCACCATCTACGGTCCATAATATCATCAAAAGGTTCAGAGAATCTGGAGAAATCACTGCACATAGGCAATTATATTACGGACCTTTGATCCCTCAGGCGGTATTGCATCAAAAAGCGACATCAGTGTGTAAAGGATATCACCACATGGGCTCAGGAACACTTCAGAAAACCACTGTCAGTAACTACAGTTGGTCGTTACATCTGTAAGTGCAAGTTAAATCTCTACTATGCAAAGCAAAAGACATTTATCAACAACACCCAGAAATTTCGCCGGCTTTGCTGGGCCCGAGCTCATCTAAGATAGACTGATGCAAAGTGGAAAAGTGTTCTGTGGTCTGACGAGTCCACACTTTGTCCACAAATTGTTTTTGGAAACTGTGGAAGTGGTGTCCAAGCAACGTTATTATGGACGCCCCTGCTTATTTCAGCAAGACAATGCCAGGCCACGTGTTACAACAGCATGGCTTCATTGTAAAAGAGTGCGGGTACTAGACTGGCCTGCCTGTAGTCCAGACGTGTCTCCCATTGAAAATGTGTGGCGCATTATGAAGCCTAAAATACCACAACGGAGACCCCCGGACTTACAACTTAAGCTGTACATCAAGCAAGAATAGGAAAGAATTCCACCTGAAAAGCTTCAAATTTGGTCTCCTCAGTTTCCAAACATTTATGGAGTGTTCTTAAAAGGAAAGGCCATGTAACACACTGATAAAAATGCCTCTGCGCAAATTTTTTTGCAATGTGTTGCTGCCATTAAATTCAAAGTTAATGATTATTAGCAGTCTATTCAATTGAAGATAAGTTGAAAAGGATTTGCAAATCATGGTATTCTGTTTTTATTTACGATTAACACAAAGTGCCAACTTCACTGGTTAGGTTTTGTATATTGCGTCTTTCCCGACACCTGAAAGGCATTGACAGTGACTGCCATGATTAATTCAACACAGTCGCACTGATAGCTGCTCTTAGGGTCTGTTTTTCCTTGTTTCCTCTATGATATCCTGTTATAAACAATTATTTTGTTGTTTCATTTCCTGTTTGAACCGTAGAGACGCGTCGTATAACACGTCTTCACTTTCAACAACTAGGAACTGGATGGTAATGTGTCTCTCCCGATGTTATTAAAGAAACGGTAAGTGTATTTTTGGTCTTGTCATCTTTGTCCGGACAGAATGACGACACGGCAGTGCGGCTGGATTAAAAGAGAGACGTCGGGGACGCTTTACTGAACAAAAAGTTGCTTTATTACAAGCGAGTGTCATTAAACAGGTCTGCAGTACCGGGAGGAACCTAGGTTAAAAAAAAATGAAGGACTCCTGACTGGAGAAGCCAAACAACCAGTCTCGTATTCCTTATTTATCTGTCTGGGTGTGTGCTAAGTCAGGACAGCACAACCTGACCATGTAAGGAGATGTTCGTGTGTAGTGACTGGAAAACAACTGCTTTAAAGGCCTACTGAAACCCAATACTACCGACCACGCAGTCTGATAGTTTATATATCAATGATGAAATCTTAACATTGCAACACATGCCAATACGGCCGGGTTAGAGTAGTAAAGTGCAATTTTAAATTTCCCGCGAAATATCCTGCTGAAAACGTCTCGGTATGATGACGTTTGCGCGTGACGTCACGGATTGTAGCGGACATTTTGGGACACCATTGTGGCCAGCTATTAAGGCGTCTGTTTTCATCGCAAAATTCCACAGTATTCTGGACATCTGTGTTTAATAAACAATGGAGATAGCAAAAAAGAAAGCTGTAGGTGGGAAGCGGTGTATTAGCGGCCGGCTGCAGCAACACAAACACGTAGCCGGTGTTTCATTGTTTACATTCCCGAACGATGACAGTCAAGCTTTACCATTGGCCTGTGGAGAACTGGGACAACAGAGACTCTTAGGAGTCTTAGGAGGACTTTGAGTTGGATACGCGCTACCGTGAGTACGCAGTTAAGGCTTCCAAACATTTGATCGCTTTCCCGTACGTACGTGCCGCTATGTGCATGTCACATATGTAACTTTGGGGACTTTGGGGAAATATAGGTGTTGTATGAACTTTGCGGAGGTGAACGGTACTTTGGGCTGTGGGATTGAGTGTGTTGTGCGGGTGTTTGATTTGTATTGGCGGGTTATATGGACGGGAGGGGGGAGGTGTTTGTTATGCGGGATTAATTTGTGGCATATTAAATATAAGCCTGGTTGTGTTGTGGCTAATAGAGTATATATATGTCTTGTGTTTATTTACTGTTTTAGTCATTCCCAGCTGAATATCAGGTCCCACCCGCCTCTCACAGCATCTTCCCTATCTGAATCGCTTCCACTGCCCTCTAATCCTTCACTCTCACTTTCCTCATCCACAAATCTTTCATCCTCGCTCAAATTACTGGGGAAATCGTCGCTTTCTCGGTCCGAATCACTCTCGCTGCTGGTGGCCATGATTGTAAACAATGTGCAGATGTGAGGAGCTCCACAACCTGTGACGTCACGCTACTTCCGGTACAGGCAAGGCTTTTTTATCAGCGACCAAAAGTTGCAAACTTTATCGTCGATGTTCTCTACTAAATCCTTTCAGCAAAAATATGGCAATATCGCAAAATGATCAAGTATGACACATAGAATGGACCTGCTATCCCCGTTTAAATAAGAAAATCTCATTTCAGTAGGCCTTTAAGTCATAACTCAAATGTTGGCGTTGAGCTAGACAGGTAGTCTTTTCTCAAGGATATGGTTATCTCTTTTGCATTCCGAAATCCCAGTTAGGGCCTCTTTCCTACGAGAAGTGATCTAATCCACCTGCGAATGTCAAACTAAAGGGCCTTATCTTATTATGTGCTCAAACTGAAATACCACTATTTACTTAAACTTGGTGGTTTCCTTTCTCCAAGGTGAATATAAACATTCTGTCATGATCCGTGGTCCGGATCATGTTTTGTGTTTTCTGTTTGTTTTGGACTCCTTTAGTTCCTGTTTGTGCACCTCCTGAGTTTAGTCACCATGGTTGCTTATGATTTTCACCTGCCTCTGTTGTTCGGGACACTCACCTATTTGTAATCAAGAGACACTATTTAAGCCTGCCTTTGCTGATCACTTGTGCTGGTTTCTTTGTTTTGCTTCACGCTGCTGTTACGAACGTTTTTTGCTTGCCTCCTAGCTCATGCTAAGTCTAGCTTCAAGTGCTATCGGCACCTCGTTCCGTCGGTTGTTTTCTGTTTTGTACCTCTTCGATTCTTATGTCAAGATTAAATCATGTTCCTACCTGCAAGTCCTGTCCGGAGTCGTCCGTTTGCATCCCGGGAAAACGAATCACGCAGTAAGCCGCAACCAAACCGTGACACATTCACCATATGTAGAACATAATGAGTTAATTAATTCTCTTCAAACGTGTTTAGGAAACAAAAATAAAACAAAATAAAGTACATTTATTAAAAATATTATTATGGAGGACTGACGGACGAGGCTAAACACGTTACGCACGGATTAAGAACAAGTAGGAGCCGACAGGAAGGCATGCTAATCGTAAGCTAACCGCTAAACTAGCTTGAAACGACAGAAGAAATAAGTGCTTGATCAAGTTTAGGAAGTGTAGATGAAAGCACTTTGCAGAAAAAGTAAGCAGTTATTACCAGGAAATTAACAAGTACCGTATTTTTCGGACTATAAATTGCTCCGGAGTATAGGTCGCACCGGCCGAAAATGCATACTAAAGAAGGAAAAAAAACATATAAGTCGCACTGCAGTATAAGTCGCATTTTTTGGGGAAATGTATTTGATAAAACCCAACACCAAGAATAGACATTTGAAAGGCAATTTAAAATAAATAAAGAATAGTGAACAACAGGCTGAATAAGTGTACGTTATATGAGGCATAAATAACCAACTGAGAACGTGCCTGGTATGTTAACGTAACATATTATGGTAAGAGTCATTCAAATAACTATAACATATAGAACATGCTATACGTTTACCAAACAATCTGTCACTCCTAATCGCTAAATCCCATGAAATCTTATACGTCTAGTCTCTTACGTGAATGAGCTAAATAATATTATTGGATATTTTACGGTAATGTGTTAATAATTTCACACATAAGTCGCTCCTGAGTATAAGTCGCACCCCCAGCCAAACTGTGAAAAAAACTGCGACTTATAGTCCGAAAAATACGGTATATCAATAAGTGCGATAGAGAAGATAATGCGACAATGTATGTTGCCGTGTCGCATCCAGGCGTACGTAAAACGAGGAAGGATCGATCCATATATCGGCATTAATAGTAATACCAAGGCTAGTCTCAGTATATGATTTCTGCTTTATTGTAGATTTTACGGAAAACATTTTTTTTTTAATTGTCATTTTAGTGGTCAAAATGTCACCGTACAAATAACAATGGTACTGTTTTTCAATTGACAATAATGCACTGTAAAAAATATTGTAGATTTTACAATAAAAAAACAACAACTCAGCTCAGTCAATATAATTTTTCTGTAAAGAAAACGTTGGTGCAGTTTTTTCCATTTACAACAATTCCGTGTGGAAATAAAGGAAAAAACAACATTTTACAGTAAAATTCTGGTGACGAAGCTGGCAGGATTTTTTTCTACAATAAAGTCTAAAAAAAACCTCCAGTGTAGACTGATTAAATTTTTATGTTGTGATATTCTTTGCCAACTCAGGGACTAATTCCCTGGATATAGGAGGACTGTGAAGGTAAAAACAAAAGGACCTAAAAGTGTAGTCGATAGTCGTTTTTTACTTTTGTTTATTTATAGTGTACTTTTCACCTTGTTTTGATTAAAAAATTGTATGTAATAAAAGAAAATAAGGAGCTAGTTTAAAAATGGTCTTCATATTGCCGACCTGTGTTTTTTTCTAATTATGATAAAAAAAATGTGAAAAGCAAAAATCATTTAGTGATCTTGAATATTTTAAAGTAAAAAAATATTGATATCAGTATTGGTGTTGCCAATACTGCTCCGGTAACTACTGTACATGGTATTGAATTGATGCCCATATAGAGTGACCTATTACATGTACACTTTCCAATAAATACATGTGATCGGTATCGGCCGATCTCACTCATGGAATTTGCAGCATACAATCAAAATATTTACAGTGTTTTTCGGACCATAGGGCGCACCGGATTATAAGGCACAATAAAGAAAGTCATATTATGATTTTTTTTCGACATTTTAAAACACTTCCTTGTGGCCTACATAACATGTACCGTATTTTTCGGACAATAAGGCGCACTTAAAATCCTTTAATTTTCTCAAAACTCGACAGTGCGCCTAATGTACGGAATAATTTTGGTTGTGCTTACCGACCTCGAAGCTATTTTACAAACCCCGTTTCCATATGTGTTGGGAAATTGTTAGATGTAAATATAAACGGAATACAATGATTTGCAAATCCTTTTCAACCCATATTCAATTGAATGCACTACAAAGACAAGATATTTGATGTTCAAACTCATAAACTTTATTTTTTTTTTGCAAATAATGATTAACTTAAAATTTCATGGCTGCAACATGTGCCAAAGTAGTTGGGAAAGGGCATATTCACCACTGTGTTACATGGCCTTTCCTTTTAACAACACTCAGTAAACGTTTGGGAACTGAGGAGACACATTTTTTAAGCTTCTCAGGTGGAATTCTTTCCCATTCTTGCTTGATGTACAGCTTAAGTTGTTCAACAGTCCGGGGGTCTCCGTTGTGGTATTTTAGGCTTCATAATGCGCCACACATTTTTAATGGGAGACAGGTCTGGGCTACAGGCAGGCCAGTCTAGTACCCGCAATCTTTTACTATGAAGCCACGTTGATGTAACACGTGGCTTGGCATTGTCTTGCTGAAATAAGCAGGGGCGTCCATGGTAACGTTGCTTGTATGGCAACATATGTTGCTCCAAAACCTGTATGTACCTTTCAGCATTAATGGCGCCTTCAGAGATTTGTAAGTTACCCATGTCTTGGGCACTAATACACCCCCATATCATCACAGATGCTGGCTTTTCAACTTTGCGCCTATAACAATCCGGATGGTTCTTTTCCTCTTTGGTCCTGAGGACACAACGTCCACAGTTTCCAAAAACAATTTCAAATGTGGACTCGTCAGACCACAGAACACTTTTCCACTTTGTATCAGTCCATTTTAGATGAGCTCGGGCCCAGCGAAGCCAACGGCGTTTCTGGGTGTTGTTGATAAACGGTTTTCGCCTTGCATAGGAGAGTTTTAACTTGCACTTACAGATGTAGCGACCAACTGTAGTTACTGACAGTGGGTTTCTGAAGTGTTCCTGAGCCCATGTGGTGATATCCTTTACACACCGATGTGGCTTGTTGATGCAGTACAGCCTGAGGGATCGAAGGTCACGGGCTTAGCTGCTTACGTGCAGTGATTTCTCCAGATTTTCTGAACCCTTTGATGATATTACGGACCGTAGATGGTGAAATCCCTAAATTCCTTGCAATATCTGGTTGAGAGAGGTTTTTCTTAAACTGTTCAACAATTTGCTCACGCATTTGTTGACAAAGTGGTGACCCTCGCCCCATCCTTGTTTGTGAATGACTGAGCATTTCATGGAATCTACTTTTATACCCAATCATGGCACCCACCTGTTCCCAATTTGCCTGTTCACCTGTGGGATGTTCCAAATAAGTGTTTGATGAGCATTCCTCAACTTTATCAGTATTTATTGCCACCTTTCCCAACTTCTTTGTCACGTGTTGCTGGCATCAAATTCTAAAGTTAATGATTATTTGTAAAAAAAAAATGTTTTTATCAGTTTGAACATCAAATATGTTGTCTTTGTAGCATATTCAACTGAATATGGGTTGAAAAGGATTTGCAAATCATTGTATTCCGTTTATATTTACATCTAACACAATTTCCCAACTCATGTGGAAACGGGGTTTGTAATAATAAATGTAACAAAGATATAAATTAATGTAGCGATTGGGATCAAACCCAATGTAATGGCGTGAAATAGGGTTTCTTCTTCACAAAAATACTCGAGTAAGAGTAAAAAGTGTGTTGCATCAACAGTGATGTTTACTCAAGCAAACGTAGCGTGCTGCTACCCACTTCTGTTGATACGTGACGACAGCGATCCGCTTTCAAAAGCAGAGACATTTGCTACAGCTGGTCCCTTCACACATTCATCTCACCACTAATGGTGAACCTGAAACTTTCTTGCAGGTAAGAAAGACAGGTTTGTTTCATCCGTCACCTCAGGGTCCATTACACAAAAAGGCAATCAGCGAGGCAAAATGCCCGAGGCCCAACCCCAATCACGACAGAATGAATCACCCCGGGGAAGTCATACATAGTACTAGGGAAGACTCCAGATAAAAGTTACAACTAAACAAAAATAACTTGCAACTTGTAATCTCCGTGAATAATAGGAGGCTGAGCAACATGCAAGTAGGAATGGAAGTAGGGAGAGGTCCACTCACTTTCCGCAGCACATTTTCCGGACCATAGGGCGCACCGGATTATAAGGCGCACTGCTGATGAATGGTCTATTTTCGATCTGTTTTCATATATAAGGCGCACCAAAACATAGGGCGCATTAAAGGAGTCATTTTTTTTTTTTTTTCCAAATGTAAAACACTTCCTTGTGGTCTACATAACATGTAATGGTGGTTCTTTGGTCAAAATGTTGCATAGATGATGTTTTACAGATCATCTTCAAGCCGCTTTCTGACAGTCGCTTCCGGATGTGCCGTTTTGTGGGCGGTCTTATTTACGTGGCTCACCTTCGGCAGCGTCTTCTCCCCGTCATCTTTGTTGTAGCGGTGTAGCGTGCAAGGACGGGAGTGGAAGAAGTGTCAAAAGATGGAGCTAACTGTTTTAATGACATTCAGAATTTACTTCAATCAATAACGGAGCAGCATCTCCTCATCTGGAAATGTGTCCCGTAAAAAAACGTCCGACCGGAACTCTCTAATAACTAAAGTTCCTTGGGTGAATAATGTAAACTCACTACACCGGTATGTTTTAGCGCTTTCATGGCGAGTTTACTGACAGATATAAATAAGAACTTTACACTACTTTATATTAGAAATGGCAACAGCAGAGGATGAATGTCCCATAACAAGAAGATAGAGAAAAAGAAGAAACTTATCGACTACGTTGTCGGCGCGGACTACAAAGGCGGATGTGCACAATTTTCCAGGACTTATGCAGATCCCAAATACAGATCAGCAGGTACCAGAAGGTAAGAAAAATTGCTTTTGCATAATATTGCGAATGAAAACGCCAGATAATATGTCTTACTTTATACACACACCATAATAATACTCGTGTTTTGAAGCACAGTACAATTCATCAAGCGGTGCGGCTTCAAAGCTTACCAAAGTCGTACTAAAACATTTTTGAGTGCCGTGTGTAATGTTAATGTCAATGGAACGTATACAATGTTGGTGTTGTTTACTTGAGTCATATTGCAGCCTAAACGTATCTCTTATGTTTGACTGCCATCTACTGGTCACACTTATCATTGCACCATGTACCTAATAAAATTGCTTCGAGGTCGGTAGGCAAAACCAGAATTATTGCGTACATTAGGCGCATTGTCAAGTTTTGACAAAAAACAAGGATTTTAAGTGCGCCTTATAGTCCGGAAAATACGATCCATGACTAAAAACTATAATATATTGGCTTTTATTCCAGCAGATAACACATGACCATTATGGAACACTAACACAGTATCAGTAAAGGGTCAATAGGTTGTATTCAGTCATGTGACTTTTTCTGACCTGCTTATTTCCGGCGAACGTGCAGCAAACAGCGTGCGAACTATCCGAGTACGCAAGGGGCCTACATATTACAGCTAAAAGCAGATCAAAAAATCAAACTGTGTACCGTATTTTTCGGACTATAAGGCGCACTTAAAATCCTTTCACTTGCTCAAAACTCGACAGTGCGCCTTATAACCCGGTGCGCCTAATGTACGGAATAATTTTGGTAGTGCTTACTGACCTCGAAGCTATTTTATTTGGCACATGGTGTAATGATAAGTGTGACCAGTAGGTGGCAGTCAAACACAAGAGATACGCGTAGACTGCAATATGACTCAAGTAAACAACACAAAAATTGTGAACATGTTCCATTGAAAATATAGAACATTACACACGGCGCTCAAAAATCTATCAAAATGTTTTAGTGCGACTTTGGTAAGCTATGAAGCCGCACCGCTTGATGGATTGTACTGTGCTTCAACATAAGAGTATTATTATGGTGTGTGTATAAAGTAAGACTTTATCTGGCGTTTTTGTTCGCGATATTATGCAAAAGCAACTTTGCTTACCTTCTGATACCTGTTGATAATAATATTAATAATAATAGATTTTATTTGTAAAAAGCACTTTAAATTGAGCAAACCACCTCAAAGTGCCACAGTGTAAAAAAAAAATAGTAAAAATAATAATAATAATAAAAGATAATAAAAACAAATAAAATATAAAACCAGAAACAGCCCAACAGCTAGAACCAGCATGCATATCTATAAAAAATCTATAAAAAGGCTTTTTTAAAAAGATGGGTTTTTAAGCCTTTTTTAAAAGCATCCACAGTCTGAGGTGTGTTGATGTGTATTTGGGATCTGCATAAGTCCTGAAAATTTGCGCGCATCCGCCTTTGTAGTCTGTGTCAACGCTGTAGTCGATAAGCTTCTTCTTTTTCTCTATCTTCTTGTTATGGGACATTCATCCTCCGCTGTTGCCATTTGTAATATAAAGTAGTGTAAAGTTCTTACTTATATCTGTCAGTGAACTCGCCATGAAAGCGCTGAAACATACCGGTGTAGTGAGTTTACATTATTCACCCAAGGAACTTTAGTTATGAGAGAGTTCCGGTCGGACGTTTTTTCACGGGTTTTCCGGTGTTGTTGTTGCACTAGTGAGCCACGGACATATGCATAAAAATGTGTTTTCTTTTGTATTATTCTTTAAATGAATGAAGTAACGTTTATGACAAGTTAAAACTATACTATGCAAAGCCAAAGCCATTTATCAACAACACCCAGAAACGCCGCCGGCTTCGCTGGGCCCGAGCTCATCTAAGATGGACTGATGCAAAGTGGAAAAATGTTCTTTGGTCTGACGCGTCCACATTTGAAATTGTTTTGGAAACCATAGACGTCGTGTCCATAGTTTTTACCAAAGAGGAAAAGAACCATCCGGACTGTTATAGGCGCAAAGTTCCAAAGCCAGCATCTGTGATGGTATGGGGGTGTATTAGTGCCCAATGCTGAAAGGTACATACAGGTTTTGGAGCAACATATGTTGCCATCCAAGCAACGTCTTTTTCATGGACGCCCCTGCTTATTTCAGCAAAACAATGCCAAGCCACATTCTGCACGTGTTACAACAGCATGGTTTCGTAGTAAAAGAGTGCGTGTACTAGACTGGCCTGCCTGTAGCCCAGACCTGTCTCCCATTAAAAATGTGTGGCGCATTATGAAGCCTAAAATACCACAATGGAGACCCCCGGACTGTTGAACAACTTAAGCTGTACATCAAGCAAGAATGGGAAAGAATTCCACCTGAAAAGCTTCAAAAAATGGTCTCCTCAGTTCCCAAACATTTACTGAGTGTTGTTAAAAGGAATGGCACAGTGCTAAAAATGCCCCTGTGCCAACTTTTTTGCAATGTGTTGCTGCCAATAAATTCTAAGTTAATATTATTAATTATAAGTTTATTAGTTTGAACTTTAAAAATATCTGGTTTTTGCAGTCTATTCAATTGAATATAAGTTGAAAAGGATTTGCAAATCATTGTATTCTGTTTTTGTTAACGATTTACACAACGTGCCAACTTCACTGGTTTGGGGTTTTGTACAAGTTGGAATGAATTAAAAATAAAGGACACACATTCTTGTTTTACTTAAGGATTGTGAATGACAGGCAACATTCCCCCTTTCAGTCGAGTGGGAGAATTCTGCACAGCCAAATTTCCGTGCAGTTGTGCATCATTTTTCACTTAAGCGTGGGAGAATAGAGCCTTGGCAGAATGTTGCATGATTACAGGGGTAAAAAGTGGTGTTCATTTTGAAATAATAACAACCTTAATCATTACAACGTGAATTCTGAAGCAGTTTGTGCGTTTGCAATCGTTCTCCACGCAACAATCACAGAGAGCGATGGCTGCAGTGATGGTAGTTCTTACCCTTGAACAGAGGATGTCTGACGGCCAATTTAATCTCGTCCTCAAAGCCCTACTGTAATTCACCTGTGCCGCTTGGAGATGATTTTCCTTTTTCCCTGAGGAATTGTCTCTTTGACCGTGGGCTTTCCCAATCCTGAGAGCATTCAGGGAGACCACAGAACGTGGTCTTTAATCACCAAGGGGATATGAGACAGTGTTTATTTTTTTTTATCTGCCAGTCCGTCTCCATCCTTCAAACAGCCACACAGTAAAAAAAAAATGTGTTAATGTAACCTTGGTGCCGTTTGTAATCCAAATCCAAAATTGAAAAAGATGCCGTGGAAATGAAATGTTTTGAATTCGAGGGATCCAACTCAAGTAGATGTGGTGCAGCAGTCACTATAAGCAGCTCACTGACATATGCCTTTCAAGCGTGCGGCACACCACACAATAGCAGTTGATTTCCTGAAGCCTTCCTACCATGCAGCCAATCATCACAATAGAGGCAGGTTATTATATGCATCAAAGGGCCTCAATCACTCTTCCATTCCTCAGTAACTAACAAACATGTTCCCTACTGAGATACAATTGTGGTTGTAGACAATGGCCATGATGAACGAGTGAGTGTAACCGGTGTGGTCGGGCCATGTGTAGGGAGCAGTGCTGTATTGTATCTAAGTTATCACAAAAACTTTGTGTTTCAATGAGATCCCAGCGAGAAGCCAAAACATGTCTTTGAACCTACAGCAGCACCAAGTTCCTGGGGGTGCAGATAACTGACAATATGACCTGGTCCCTACACTCTTGTAAAAAGAGCTCAGCAGCGCATGCACTTTTTTGCGTCGGATGAAAAGAGCACAGCTCCCTCCCCCCGTTCTCACCACATTCTACAGCAGGAGTCACCAACGCGGTGCCCGCGGGCACCAGGTAGCCCATAAGGACCAGATGAGTAGCCCGCTGGCCTGTTCTAAAAATAGCTCAAATAGCAGTACTTACCAGTGAGCTGCCTCTATTTTTTGAATTTTATTTATTTACTAGCAAGCTGGTCTCGCTTTGGCCGACATTTTTAATTCTAAGAGAGACAAAACTCAAATAGAATTTGAAAATCCAAGAAAATATTTTAAAGACTTGGTCTTCACTTGTTTATTAAATAAATTCATTATTTTTTTTACTTTGCTTCTTATAACTTTCAGAAAGACAATTTTAGAGAAAAAATACAACCTTAAAAATGATTTTAGGATTTTTAAACAAATATACCTTTTTACCTTTTAAATTCCTTCCTCTTCTTTCCTGACAATTTAAATCAATGTTCAGTATTTTTTTTTTTTTATTGTAAAGAATAATAAATACATTTTAATTTGAATCTTCTTTTTAGCTTCTGTTTTTTCGACGAAGAATATTTGTGAAATATTTCTTCAAACTTATTATGATTAAAATTCAAAAAAAATTATTCCGGCAAATCTAGAAAATCTGTAGAATCAAATCTAAATCGTATTTCAAAGTCTTTTGAATTTATTTAAAAAATGTTGTTCTGGAAAATCTAGAAGAAATAATGATTTGTCTTTGTTAGAAATATAGCTTTGTCCAATTTGTTATACATTCTAACAAAGTGCAGATTGGATTTTAACCTATTTAAAACATGTCATCAAAATTCTAAAATTAATCTTAATCAGGAAAAATTACTAATGATGTTCCATAAATTATTTTTTTAATTTTTTTCAAAAAGATTCGAATTAGCTAGTTTTTCTTTTGTTTTTTTCGGTTGAATTTTGAATTTTAAAAAGTCGAAATTGAAGATAAACTATGTTTCAAAATTTAATTGTCATTTTTTTCGTGTTTTCTCCTCTTTTAAACCGTTCAATTAAGTGTAAATATAATTAATTATTAATAATAACATAGAGTTAAAGGTAAATTGAGCAAATTGGCTATTTCTGGCAATTTATTTAAGTGTGTATCAAACTGGTAGCCCTTCGCATTAATCAGTACCCAAGAAGTAGCTCTTGGTTTCAAAAAGGTTGGTGACCCCTGTTCTACAGAGGCACTATAGAGAGCCTGCTGACCAACAGCATCTCTGTCTGGACTGGAGCCTGCAGTGCCTCAGACTGGAAGTCTCTCCAGAGAGTGGTGAGGACGGCGGAAAAGATCATCAGGACTCCTCTTCCTCCTATCCTGGAGATCGCAAAAAGCCGCTGCCTGACCAGGGCTCAGAAAATCTTCAAAGACTCCTCCCACCCCCACCAAGGACTGTTTTCACTGCTGGACTCTAGAAAGAGGTTCCGCAGCCTCCGAAGCAGAACCTCCAGGTTCTGTAACAACTTCTTCCTTCAGGCCGTAAGACTCTTGAACGCATCATAATTATCCCCTCAACTCCCCCCAAAATGGATTAAATCGCTGTAATAAAAAAGACAAAATAACATACATCCATAAACGTGGATGCATATGGGAAAGTGCAATATATTTATCTGTCTATCTATTTATATATGCACCTTATTGTTTTTTTATCCTGCACTACCATGAGCTAATGTAACGAAATGCCCTTCTTATCTGTACTGTAAAGTTCAAATTTGAATGACAATAAAAAGGAAGTCTAAGTCTACCAAGAAGAAGGCTTGTAAAACTCCACTGTGTAGGGGGAAGCAACATGATGGTGTTCTGTTTTCTTTCATGTATTGTAATCAACAGAAAGATATTGTTTTAACCCAAGGACTACAAAGCAGAGAGAAGGCAGGATCTGCCCAAATTCCAGACACTGCTTTTTTAAACTCTTTTACGAACATGTTTTTTGAAGTATTTTACAAACCTTTCTTTGAACTGTTTTACGACCTTTTCTGTGAACTGTTTACAACCTTTTCTTTTTAACTGTTCTGTAACCAAAGGCAACGCTGTTTACGACCCACGCCCCTTTGGGAGCAGCTGTTGCCATGTGGTCAGGGAAAGTCCAAATAAAGGGGGAGGCGTACAATCTTTCGCCAGAGCATGCTGGAGACGGTACAAGAGTACAGACCAGATGTTTTTCCTCAAATTGAGCCAAATTTAATTCCGTCCTTGTTTGATTCTTTGCTTCTAGTCCTGTTTAATAGATGTCATCAGTGTTTGAACCTGACACCAGCGACCCAGGCTCGAGTCCTGGGCGAAACAGAAAAAGCATGGACTTGACCAAGCGGGTTACATGTACAAAACCCAAAACCAGTGAAGTCGTCACGTTGTGTAAATGGTAAATAAAAACAGAATACAATGATTTGCAAATCCTTTTCAACTTATATTCAATTGAACAGACTGCAAAGACAAGATACTTAATGTTCGAACTGGGAAACGTTGTTATTCTTTGCAAACATTAGCTCATTTGAAATTTGATGCCTGCAACATGTTTCAAAAAAGCTGGCACAAGTGGCAAAAAAAGACTGAGAAAGTTGAGGAATGCTCATCAAACACTTATTTGGAACATCCCACAGGTGAACAGGCTAATTGGGAACAGGTGGGTGCCATGATTAGGTATAAAAAGCAGCTTCCATGAAATGCTCAGTCATTCACAAACAAGGATGGGGCGAGGGTCAACAAATGCGTGAGCAAATTGTCGAACAGCTTAAGAACAACATTTCTCAACGAGCTATTGCAAGGATTTTAGGGATTTCACCATCTACGGTCCGTAATATCATCAAAAATGTTCAGAGAATCTGGAGAAATCACTGCACGTAAGCAATGATATTATGGACCTTTGACCCCTCAGGCGGTACTGCATCAAAAAGCAACATCTGTGTGTAAAGGATATCACCACATGGGTTCAGGAACACTTCAGAAAACTACTCTCAGTAACTGCAGTTGGTCGCTACATCTGTAAGTAAAAGTTAAAACTCTACTATGCAAAGTGAAAGCCATTTATCAACAACACCCAGAAACGCTGCCGGCTTCGCTAGATGGACTGATGCAAAGTGGAAAAGTGTTCTGGGGTCTGATGAGTCCACATTTCAAATTGTTTTTGGAAACTGTGGACGTCGTGTCCTCCGGACCAAAGAGGAAAAGAACATCCGGCTTGTTATAGGCGCAAAGTTGAAAAGCCAGCATCTGTGATGGTATGGGGGTGTATTAGTGCCCAAGACATGGGTAACTTACACATCTGTGAAGGCACTATTAATGCTGAAAGGTACATACAGGTTTTAGAGCAACATATGTTTCCATCCAACTAACGTTATCATGGACGCCCCTGCTTATTTCAGCAAGACAATGCCAATCCACGTGTTACAACAGTGTGGCTTCATAGTAAAAGAGTGCGGGTACTAGACTGGCCTGCCTGCAGTCCAGACCTGTCTGCCACTGAAAATGTGTGGCGCATTATGAAGCGTAAAATACCACAACTGTGAACAACTTAAGCTATACGTCAAGCAAGAATGGGAAAGAATTCCACCTGAAAAGCTTCAAAAATGTGTCTCCTCAGTTCCCAAACGTTTACTGAGTGTTGTTAAAAGGAAAGGCCATGTAACACAGTGGTAAAAATGCCCCTGTGCCAACTTTTTTGCAATGTGTTGCTGCTATTAAATTCTAAGTTAATGATTATTTGCAAAAAAATTTTTACGTTTCTCAGTTTGAACATTAAATATCTTGTCTTTGCAGTCTATTCAATTGAATATAAGTTGAAAAGGATTTGCAAATCATTGTATTCTGTTTTTATTTACGAATTACACAAAGTGCCAACTTCACTGGTTTTGGGTTTTGTACATTAAACATGCAGAGTCGCATGTTAACTGAATTA
The DNA here is from genome assembly GCF_033978785.1 of Entelurus aequoreus. Taxonomy (NCBI): domain Eukaryota; kingdom Metazoa; phylum Chordata; class Actinopteri; order Syngnathiformes; family Syngnathidae; genus Entelurus; species Entelurus aequoreus. Next base: position 42,785,426 of record NC_084745.1, read on the forward strand.
GGGACACAACTTGTATTTACTGTATATATGGCGGTATGAGGCTAAACTAGTCACTGATGGTGCTGTTGCATGGTAAATATCTGCGGACCATTGGAGGCCAAACGTTTGGGCACCCCTGATCTATGCTTTACTTGATTTTATTCAAGAGTTTCCTTGCCTCCATAGCGGAGTTATTTTCTAGAAAGTATATTGGGTAAACCAAAATACTTTTTAAAAAAATGATGCAGTAAAGTGCTGCGCCACAGCAAATTACAACCACAAGAATAAACAGGATGAAAGTAATGTCACAGCATAATCCGGTACCTCCAGGGTTTGTGATTGTTGCAGCCACAAATTGTGGTATATTTTAGTTGTTGCAATGTTTTGAGGCGCTTTTTGAATCGACTTGGGATTTTATGAATTGGTTATCAGTGTTTGAAGTGTTCCTTGTAAAACTTAACCTAAAAAAAAACACAGAATTTCAACAACAATTGGAAAGTTATTGATGTTTTGCTCCTTTTATAGCACACAGACTAAAAAGTAGACACTAGATGGCAGTAAAAGCACAGTCAGAGCTCATTGTCAAATTACCGTACTTAATTCATGATAACTAACAGTAATAATTGACAATAATTACAAACACCATTCTCCGTGTAGGTTTTACATTTGTAAAGTGTTTGTCCATCTTAAACATTAATTTTTGTTGGTAAATGAGAGACGATGAGAGATTATCGTCACTCTTTGGTGTGTCTGACATGACAATGTTGGTCAGCATTGCAAATGAAAAGCTGTTCCTAATTGTCTTAACATTTATAAATAAATGTTAAATATATAAATACATGTAAACTACAAAGTAAATGTTTATATACTACATTACCCAGAAGGCTTAGCGCTGTAGACAGGAGCAGGAAGTAGGTCTGAGCTACGACAATTGTGTCGGTTCAATGTGGGTACAGTAAAGTTGTACAGTATACCGGTATTAGTATAGTACCGCGATACTAATGAATCATATTCGGTATTATAACGCTTCTAAAAAGTACCGGTCCCCCAAACCCCCGTTGTCGTCACGTTGTGTCATTGCTGGTTTTGCGAGCAGAGTACCATGTTCGGCAGCGCACAATCACGGAGTACTTACAAGCAGACACAGTGTGTAGACAGAAAAGGGAGAACGGACGCATTTTGGCTTAAAAACTAACGATAAAGTGAAGTTATAACACTGAAACGCCCTCAGGAAGAGGTACTTTAAGACATGGCTAGCTAGCTAGCAGCTAAAGTCCATCCGCAGTGTTGTAGCTACTTCTAAATCACTAATCCTTGCATCCATGGCAACAAATAAAGTACGTTTCTTACAAGTATCATCCCTGCAGGACGAGGAATAGCTAAACATGCTTCACTACACACTGTAGCAAAATGTAAACAAACAAAAAACAAACGGGAGACAACACTCAATTGGATCAAGATATTCCTGTTGAATCGATTCTGAATCAAATTGTCACCCAAGAATCGGTATCTAATTGAATTGAATCAGAGTTGTGGATCTACACCTACATCCACTGTAATGATACCAAGTACAGAAGTGTATCGAGTCGATTACAATATGATTACATCGATATGTTTTGGCATCACAACATCTTTCGTTTTTTTTTAAAATTTATATTACGTTTATAAACTCAGGAAATATGTCCCTGGACACATGAGGACTTTGAATATGACCAATGTATGATCCTGTATCGGATTGATACCCAAATTTGTGGTATCATCCAAAACTAATGTAAAGCATCCAAACAACAGAAGAATAAGTGATTATTACATTTTAACAGAAGTGTAAATAGAACATGTTAAAAGAGAAAGTAAGCAGATATTAACAGTAAATGAACAAGTAGATTAATAATTCATTTTCTACAACTTGTCCTTTATAATTTTCACAAAATAAATGACACAATATGTTTCTGTATATGTCAGCAGACTAATTAAGAGCCTTTGTTTGCTTACTTACTACTAAAAGACAAGTTGTCTTGTATGTTCACTATTTTATTAAAGGACAAACTTACAATAAGAAACATATGTTTAATATATTGTAAGATTTTTTTGTTAAAATAAAGCCAATAATTACATTTTTTTGGTCCCCTTTATTTAGAAAAGTATCGAAAAGTATCGAAAGACATTTTGGTACCGGTACCAATATATTGGTATCGAGACAACACTCAATTGGATCAAGATATTCCTGTTGAATCGATTCTGAATCAAATTGTCACCCAAGAATCGGTATCTAATTGAATTGAATCAGAGTTGTTGTAAGGGTAATTATCTGGGTTGGGATTTGAAGTTATTTTCCAAGTAAAATTCTACATATGAGTCTAATCTCTTTCAGAAAGCATTTAAAGGTTGTCAAACAAAACCTTGCGATACCAATTTGACGTGGTGGTCTGTTGTCATTCCTCTTGCAGACCGTTAAAGTCCAAGGCAACGACATTTCCCACAAGCTCCAGATCTCCAGAGTCGGCAAGAGCGACGAGGGCTTGTACGAGTGCCGTGTGACACAGGCTAACTACGGGGAGATCGTGGATTACAAAGCCCAAGCTTGGTTGAGGGTCAACGCCACCAACAGAGCACGGCGTCCACTGCAGCCGCCCAAGAAGAGCTCCCCTTTGCACCTGACGGACAAGAAGCCGAGAAAGTCCACCTCATCTGTGGGCCAAGACAACATGAACTCAGACCAGAGGGTGGACTCTTCCTCTACATCGCATACGTCGTCAAATACAGCCACACACAACACCAGCTCAGGTACGTTATATAAATATAACCATTTTTGATGACTTCTTGTAAATACCGGAGACGTTTCATGTACCCTTACAAATAGATCATTTATAAAAAGTTATGTAAGGCTATACAAAATATTTTTTAGGTCATCATCGGCGGTCACTCGAAGCGAGTATGACGATCCTGCTAGTAGGGGGGTATCCCTTTATGGAGGATGCCTGTGCGTGACTTTGTTTAACGTGGGGAGACTGGTGAACAGACAGTCACCACGCGATCCTTGACAGATCCGGGTCAGGGTCCAGTGGCTGCAGCCTTCATCCGCCATCCCAGCCGTTGTGACGCTCCATAGGGTTAGCAATCATCCTCCGCCTGTTCCACCGTTGAGGTCTTGGGTTGTTATTACCCCATAACTGGGCCCACATGGATGTGGGGGTGCCTTCTTTCGCCATCGCAGCCGTTGTGGTAGTTCTTACATCTACCGTCTTCCGCCTGCTCCGCCGTTGAGGTCTTCACCGTATCCCTGGCTAGGGGGCAGTCAGGTACTAGGCCTTTGCCAAGGGCCACTTGGGGTAACTGTAGCAAAGGGGTTAACTTCCTAGTGCCCCAAGACCCCATAGTGGAGCCTCCACTGCCGGATGCACTTTAACGTTATGCCCAGGACACATTTTTTAGGTATATACTGATGGACATATCAATGTATTAATGATTTCTTAAAAATGGCCTTGGTAGTTTTCACTTAGTAGTTTGGCAACAATATAGAGTTGACTATCATATGCATAACAATGTAAATGTTTACCTTTTGTCATAACATTGTCAAGTGATAGCATATAGAGTTGAACATTTACAGGACCTAACATTGAACCCTGGGGAACACCACAATCTCTCTTGTACAGTATGTCCATGATGTGTGTTCACTAGAGGTAAGGTAACATAAATTATCTGCCAGTAAGATATTGGAGGATTTAAACGACTTAAAAGCAGTGACTGACATATCCAGGTTTGTGGTGAGCAGCCTCGGATTCAGGAGGAACAGTGTGGTTTTCGTCCTGGTCGTGGAACTGTGGACCAGCTCTATACTCTCGGCAGGGTGCAAGGGAGTTTGCCCAACCAGTCTACATGTACTTTGTGGACTTGGAGAAGGCATTCGACCGTGTCCCTCGGGAACTCCTGTGGGGAGTGCTCAGAGAGTATGGGGTATCGGACTGTCTGATTGTGGCGGTCCGCTCCCTGTACGATCAGTGTCATAGCTTGGTCCGCATTGCCGGCAGTAAGTTGGACACGTTTACAGTGAGGGTTGGACTCCGCCAAGGCTGCCCTTTCATAACTTTTATGGACAGAATTTCTAGGCGCAGTGAAGGCGTTGAGGGGATCCGGTTTGGTGGCTGCAGGATTAGGTCTCTGCTTTTTGCAGATGATGTGGTCCTGATGGCTTCATCAGGCCAGGATTTTCAGCTCTCACTGGATCAGTTCGCAGCTGAGTGTGAAGCGACTGGGATGAGAATCAGCACCTCCAAGTCCGAGTCCATGGTTCTCGCCCGGAAAAGGGTGGAGTGCCATCTCCAGGTTGGGGAGGAGACCCTGCCCCAAGTGGAGGAGTTCAAGTACCTCGGAGTCTTGTTCACGAGTGAGGGAAGAGTGGATCGTGAGATCGACAGGCGGATCGGTGCGGCGTCTTCAGTAATGCGGACGCTGTATCGATCCGTTGTGGTGAAGAAGGAGCTGAGCCGGAAGGCAAAGCTCTCAATTTACCGGTCGATCTACGTTCCCATCCTCACCTAAGCTCATGAGCTTTGTGTTATGACCGAAAGGACAAGATCACGGGTACAAGTGGCTGAAATTAGTTTCCTCCGCCGGGTGGCGGGGCTCTCCCTTAGAGATAGGGTGAAAAGCTCTGCCATCCGGGGGGAACTCAAAATAAAGCCGCTGCTCCTCCACATCGAGAGGAGCCAGATGAGGTGGTTCGGGCATCTGGTCAGGATGCCACCCAAACGCCTCCCTAGGGAGGTGTTTAGGGCACGTACGACCGGTAGGAGGCCACGGGGAAGACCCAGGACACGTTGGGAAGACTACGTCTCCCGGCTGGCCTGGGAACGCCTCAGGAAGAGCTAGACGAAGTGGCTGGGAGAGGAAAGTCTGGGCTTCCCTGCTTAGGCTGCTGCCCCCGCGACTCGACCTCGGATAAGCGGAAGAAGATGGATGGATGGATGGATGGATGGATGGTTGTCTTTTATTGGCCTTTGTCACATTGAAAAAATGTAGGCTATCAAAGTCAATAATTGCATTCATCTTGCTTCTTTACCTTAACTGCAGATGGTTACCTGAAAGGGCTGCTTTACGTTTATTGATCAGGTCAATGCATACGCCAGTGCAAAGATGCGTGAGTCTCAGGGCATTCAGTCGATCGCAACTGGACGGTTCGGTTTGTCTTGGAAGATGTTTCTCCTCTCATCCGAGTAGGCTTCATCAGTTCATTGGTCAGATCCAGTCTGACCATTCCAAGTCTATGAGCACGACCTGATGAAGCCTACTCACATGACTTGGATGAATGAGAACATTCATTGACAAAGATGCGTAAAGGAAAATCAGACTGGTTCAGATTTCGCTTCAATACATACTGCCGGACCTTTGCTAAAATCAAGGTAGTTAAAGGGGAACTGCACTTTTTTGGGGAATTTTGCCCATCGTTCACAATCATTATGAAAGACATGACGACGGATGTATAATTTTTTAATGCATTCCAACTCGAAAATAAAGTCCGCTTACAATGAAGCCAATGGGAGGTTCTCTATTCCTCCCATAAAACCCAAAACATAACCATCCAAAAAGCGCCAACAATACTCCATTTACATTTTGTGACTTCAATATTAACCAAGTATTAGTGACATTTATATTATGAGCGCTAACGCAGACTAACTGATTATAGTGGCGCTGTGACCACGAGCTTGAATGTTGACGTGATCAACTGATGAGCTGCTTCCTCGTTTCTCGATCGTAAATAATGCCTCTCACCTGGATAGAAGAAGGCTGAGGAGATATTCTGACAAGTCGGTACACTTTGTCAGCCAAATTAGACTCGGAAATTGCAAAAACGACACGAAAAGATGCCTCGTTCCAACCCCCTATTCTTTTTCTAAATGGGAATATATGACCATCCTCGCAGTCGGCATCCTAATGACAGCAGACATTGTACAGTAAGTGATGTTTTATTATGTCTGTTGGCTCCCATGAAATCTGCAGTATCAGTGATGTTGTTAAAACAAAAGTAAATGTCGCGATTCGTTTTTGAATTTGATGCGCCGCATATGCTTAAAATGATCAAAATATGCAATTATTCAATGTTATTATTGTTGTGCCTGTTACTAAATTACATATATACTTACAGCATGTATAAAAAACCTTAACTAATGGAGGTTTTTGGATGTTTTTTTAAGGGTTTGGTAGGCAGAATAGAGCGACTCACATGGGCTCCATTGTAAGCGGACTTTTGATCGCATTTATTTACACTTTAGAATGCATTAAAAAAAATGACATCCATCTTCATGTCTTTCATGATGATTGTGAACAATAGGCAAAATAAAAAAATAAAAAAGTGCAGTTCCCCTTTAAAGGCTGCAAACTCACTATGAAGAAAGGACGGCGGATGTAACTCAGGAGACGACGGATACTTTTATTTACAAATCTCCCCAAACGTATCGCCGTCATCAAATGCACCAGAAAAGCCTGGTGCACTCTTCCAGCCTTCACAAAAAAAAAAAATCAATGTCATAGTAAAATTGTTTACGTATTTGTTGTTATTTTGTACACGAAGAAACAATACCTTAATGCAGGGGTGTCCAAACTTTTTCCACTGAGGGCCGCACACGGAAAAATTAAAGCATGTGGGGGCCATTTTGATATTTTTCATTTTCAAACCATAACAAAATATATGCATTTTTTATTTATTTTACCTTTAGGGGTCCCGGGGACCATAAAGGGTCTCAGTCATTAAAATGTTAAAAAATAAGTCAGATTATTATTATTTTTTAATTATTTAACGCTTACAGTAAATCTCTATATCAACTTCAAGTTGATATAAAGTAATACAAATTACAAAAAAAAGTTTTATGGCTTTTCTGCCAAAAACAACTTGTTTTTTTTTATAGTACAACTGAAATATGCAGTATTTAGTAATTAGAGCCCTAAAAGATCAATAATGCAGGACACCATTGATTGTAATTATTTCATATTTTTGAGTAATCACAGTGAAAAGATAAATAAAAAATCACTAAATATATTTGGGATGCAAAAGGTGCCCCACTCATAAAGTGATACATTTTTATTAGGTTTTTCTTTTACTTTCAACGCTTAAGTTACGAGATCAACTTCAGATATATCTGTCGATTTTATGCTGGAACTATTATTTTGTTTGTTTTATGCGCTTTTGTCAAAGAAAACGTTGATGTTTTTATATGGCTACTACACAATATATGCAATATTTACCACATAAAACATTTTAAAGTGAAATATTTGAAGTAATTGTAGCCCTGAAAATAATTCATTATAACATGGATTTTTTGTCATTATTTTTAATTTTTTTGATCAATGGCAAAAAAAGAAAAATGAAGAAAGACAAAAGAAAGAAAAAAAACAGCCTGCATGGCAGCTTTTGTGTCAACATTGCAACTTTTTCTCGTTAGATTTCACCTCATTCCACTTTTTTTAATGTTTTTTTTTATTTTTACAATAGTATTTCCAGAATGTGTGGCGGGCCGTTAAACAATTAGCTGCAGGCCGCAAATGGCCCCCGGGCCACACTTTGGACACCCCACGGTTTCACTTTTGAAACTTTTGAAAAAGTTTGAACTCTCCAAAGTATTTTATGGTAATGAGAACAAACCAAAGTACATTTGTATTTTGTAAATAATTAAATTGATTCCAATCGTGATTAATCAATTATGAATAAATGTGGGATATTGGTCATAATACCCAGCCCTAGTCTTAATACAACTGCTGTACTTAGGGTACCTGGGGTACTCAATTCCCATGATGCGGCTGTGAGGTTTATGGTCGAATCAGACTTCTCCGGATTGAATCATCGCATAGTCAACTATTCTAAAACATCCCGAGATATTACACTAATTTGATTTGTCACCTAAAACCTAAACAATAAATCAATGTTTTGTTCAAACTGCTTAGCATTTATTGATCTACACAGGATTGGTTTTAGCATCTTTAAAGGCCTACTGAAACCCACTACTACCGACCACGCAGTCTGATAGTTTATATATTAATGATGAAATCTTAACATTGCAACACATGCCAATACGGCCGGGTTAACTTATAAAGTGCAATTTTAAATTTCCCGGGAAACTTCCGGTTGAAAACGTCTATGTATGATGACGTTTGCGCGTGACGTCAATGGTTGAAGCGGAAGTATTCGGACACCATTGTATCTCAATACAAACAGCTCTGTTTTCATCGCAAAATTCCACAGTATCCTGGAAATCTGTGTTGGTGAATCTTTTTCAATTTGTTTAATGAACAATGGAGACTGCAAAGAAGAAAGCTGTAGGTGGGATCGGTGTATTAGCGGCCGGCTGCAGCAACACAACCAGGAGGACTTTGAGTTGGATAGCAGATGCGCTATCCGACGCTAGCCGCCGACCGCATTGATGATCGGGTGAAGTCCTTCGTCGCGCCGTCAATCGCTGGAACGCAGGTGAGCACGGGTGTTGATGAGCAGATGAGGGCTGGCTGGCGTAGGTGGATAGCTAATGTTTTTAGCATAGCTCTGTGAGGTCCCGTTGCTAAGTTAGCTTCAATGGCGTCGTTAGCAACAGCATTGTTAAGCTTCGCCAGGCTGGAAAGCATTAACCGTGTAGTTACAGGTCCATGGTTTAATAGTATTGTTGATTTTCTGTCTATCCTTCCAGTCAGGGGCTTATTTCTTTTGTTTCTATCTGCAGTTAAGCCTGATGCTATCACGTTAGCTCCGTAGCTAAAGTGCTTCGCTGATGTATTGTCGTGGAGATAAAAGTCACTGTGAATGTCCATTTTGTGTTCTCGACTCTCATTTTCAAGAGGATATAGTATCCGAGATGGTTTAAAATACAAATCCGTGATCCACAATAGAAAAAGGAGAGAGTGTGGAGTCCAATGAGCCAGCTTGTACCTAAGTTACGGTCAGAGCGAAAAAAGATATGTCCTGCACTACACTCTAGTCCTTCACTCTCATGTTCCTCATCCACAAATCTTTCATCCTGGCTCAAATTAATGGGGTAATCGTCGCTTTCTCGGTCAGAAACGCTCTCGCTGCTGGTGTAAACAATGGGGAAATGTGAGGAGCCTTTCAACCTGTGACGTCACGCTACTTCCGGTACAGGCAAGGCTTTTTTTATCAGCGACCAAAAGTTGCGAACTTTATCGTCGATGTTCTCTACTAAATCCTTTCAGCAAAAATATGGCAATATCGCGAAATGATCAAGTATGACACATAGAATGGATCTGATATCCCCGTTTAAATAAGAACATTTCATTTCAGTAGGCCTTTAATGCACAGAATGCATCAAAGTGACCCCCCCAATCCTTACATTTTTTGAGGTAAGGAAAGACGTTTTTTGAACGAATTGGGGCACTTATACAAAGGTACTGGGACTTGATACTTTTGGGACTAACAGACCTGAAGGTCCCAAAGTACCACAAATAGTCCCAAAGAACCCCAAACGGACTCACCCCTAAAAGTCCTTTTGGGCAACCCCATTTATCATTGGGACCACTGAGGTTCTTTGGGGACTTTCCTGGAACCTTCCATGTCCCAATTGGGTTGAATTTGGATTATTGGATTAGGGTTGTGGAGTGCGTCCCTCGGGGGGCAAAGGTTTGGACACCACTATTTTAATTTGTCAAAGGCTGTGCTTTGGGCGGAAAGCCACACAAAATCCATTCTCAATATGTATGTATTTATGTATGTGTTCATAGTACACCCTTTGCGTACCATGGACTTTCCTCATAATTTTTGACAGAGAACCTGGAATTGAGTTCAGCTCAATCTACAAGGCAATGAATCATATTTCAATGATAACCTGTAGTCAGTTGGACTGTTTGCACCAGAAAGACGTATTGAATAGTTTCTATAGAGTCCAGGGGGATAAATCAATTGTTATTTATTGACCCTTCAATTTAAAGAAAAAAAGCTCTCGATTTTAAAGCCAAGCTGAAGGGTTCGTGTGCATAGGAGCAGAAAATAAGAACAAGGGGAGCTCTGTGTGATCTGATTAATGCACGTCTCACGCTTGAGTCTGAGAGCATGGCTACATTTGCAAAATGGAAATGTGTGGAACTTTTGGGGGATTTCACACTTCAGTGTTCCAAACAAACCCCTCTGTAAGGTTTGCATATTTACAGCATTTATAAATGACCTAAGAAACTAACCAAACAGATTCTCCTTTTCGGGTCGTCTTTGTTCAGGGTATTGTGTGCATTCAGAACAAACATCGCTTTGGATTTTACCCGTAAGAACCTGGTCAGTGTTTTTCGCTGCCAATTCCCATCATCCGGGAGGGAGATGGGCTGACACCAATCACAACGTTTGAAACTGTACATGTTTGTTTATTTATGGTGAGTGCCGTTCACAATGTAACAATATCAACACAATATTCAAACTATTTTCTAATTATCTTTTATTACATACAGTTTGAGCGGAACAAATTCAATATTACACAATAACTAAACAAAACTAAAAATTACTATCTACTACTCTTTTAAATCCTTTGTTTTTTACCTCTAAGTCACACTTCATTTTATTTGGCCCTCGAAAGCCTGGAAATAATATGTATCAATAAAGTGCTGTACATTGTCTTACTAAATGTATTATTCCTTTCTATTTTGGGAGAAGAAAAAAAATGTTATGTTAATTTAAATATTGTCTAATTATACAGAAATATATAATCAAACATTCAAACCATGTTTTAAAGAGAAATAAATACTAATAATAATTATTTCAAAGCAAGTTATCCATCAACTTGTGCAATGTAAAAGTAGCAAAAGATTTCATGGTAAAATTGTGAAATTTACTGTGGTTTTTACAGCATTTTTCTCAAAATGAAAAACTTTTTTTTTTTTTTACTGTAATAAACTGTGGTGCCACTTTGGCATTAACAGTAATACACCGAAAAATCTACAGTTGTTGATTTGCGGTAAAAAAAACAAACCGGCAGCTCAGGTGCCAAAATTTTACTGTAAAACTGCATTTTTTTTAATCTACAGTCAAAAAACTAATGTCTATTTTCCAGTAAAATTCTAGCAACTGAGCTGCCTTTTATGTTACCATAAAAACAGCAGTACTGTTTTTCCATTAACCGCAGGGGTGTCCAAAGTGCGGCCCGGGGGCCATTTGCGGCCCGCAGCTAATTAATTACCTGCCCGCCACACATTCTGCAAAAATTGCAAAATTGATAATATTGCAAAAATTTAAGAAAACATTTTAAAAAAGTGGAATATGGTGAAATCTAACAAGAAAAAGTTGCAATGTTGACACAAAGCTGCCATGCAGGCTGTTTTTTTTTCTTTTGTCTTTATTTTTCTTTTTTTGCCATTGCTAAAAAAAAAAAAAAAGACTAAAAATGTATGTTATAATGAATTATTACTTAAAAAAATATAACTTTAAAATGTTTTATGTGGAAAAAATATTGCATATATTGTGTGGTTGCCATATAAAAACATCAAAGTTTTATTTGACAAAAGAGCATAAAACAAACAAAATAATAGTTCAAACGTAAAATCGACAGATATATCTGAAGTTGATCTCGTAATTTAAGTGTTAAAAGTAAAAAAAAAACTAATAAAAATGTATCACTTTATGAGTGGGGGACCTTTTGGATCCCAAATATATTTAGTAGGATTTTATTTAACTTTTCACTGTGATTACTCAAAAATATAAAGAATTAAAATCAATGGTGTCCTGCATTATTGATCTTTTAAGGCTCGAATTACTAAATACTGCATATTTCAGTTTTACTATAAAAAACAAAGTTGTCTTTGACAGAAAACCTTTTTTTTTTTTACTTTATATCAACCTGAAGTTGATATAGAGATTTACTGTAAGCGTTAAATAAAACAAATAATAATAATTGGACTTATTTTTAACAGTTTAATGACTGAGACCCTTTATAGTCCCCGGGAGCCCTAAAGGTTAAAAAAAAAAAAAATCCATATATTTTTTTAAGGTTTGAAAATTAAAAATATCAAAATGGCCCACGCATGCTTAAATTTTTCCGTGTACGGCCCTCAGTGGAAAAAGTTTGGACACCCCTGATTTACAGTAATATACACTCAATTTTGAGGTGAAATTATTGCAACCTACCATCTTTTTTTTTACATTTCAGTTTGAAAAAAATCTACTAAACAAATGCATTAAAAAAATGGTGTAATAATTGTATTCACTGTTAGAAGCGGCCCTCTGGGGCCAAACATAACTGCAATGTGGCCCTCAGTGACAACGACTTTGACACCTCTGATCTGAATCCTCCTATGTCCAGGCAATTATTCCCTAAATGTGTAAACATGGACAAAACAACAACAAACATTTTGTTTGTGAAAAATAGAGTTCAGACACGTCCGAGTATAGAGCCATCAGGCTGGTCCGTAGGTTCAATGTACACAATTGAATGTCTTACTTGTCCAGGCAGCAATGTGTTTATTAGGGGTGTGGGAAAAAATTGATTATAATTCGAATCGCGATTCTCACGTTGTGCGATTCTGAATCTATTCTCATTTTTTAAAAATCGATTTTTTTTTTTGATTTTCTTTTCTTTTCTTTTTTTCTTTTTTTATTTTATTTTAATTAATCAATCCAACAAAACAATACACAGCAATACCATAACAAAGCAATCCAATTCCAAAACCAAACCCGACCCAGCAACACTCAGAACTGCAATAAACAGAACAATTGAGAGGAGACACAAACACGACACAGAACAAACCAAAAGTAGTGAAACAAAAATAAATATCATCAACAACAGTATCAATATTAGTTACAGTTTCAACATAGCAGTGACATTATCATTAGACATTTATAAAAATTAAAAAAAAGAACAATAGTGTCACAGTGGCTTACACTTGCATCGCATCTCATAAGCTTGACAACACACTGTGTCCAATATTTTCACAAAGATAAAATAAGTCATTTTTGGTTCATTTAATAGTTTTTAAAATTTACATTATTGCAATCAGTTGATAAAACATTGTCCTTTACAATTATAAAAGCTTTTTACAAAAATCTACTACTCTGCTTGCATGTCAGCAGACTGGGGTAGATCCTGCTGAAATCCATGTATTGAATGAATAGAGAATCGGGAAAATATCGTTTTTGAATCGAGAATCGCGTTGAATCGGAAAAAAACTATTTTGAATCGAATCGTGACCCCAAGAATCGATATTGAATCGAATCGTGGGACACCCAAAGATTCGCAACCCTAGTATTTATACAAGCTTAGTTTGGGCTACCGGTATGTTGTTTCCGAATGGGGACACAGAGGTGGGTAGAGTACCCAAACATTCTACTCCAGTAAGAGTAGCGTTACTTTAAATATATGACTCAAGTAAAAGTGAAGTGAAGTGAAGTGAATTACATTTATATAGCGCTTTTTCTCAAGTGACTCAAAGCGCTTTACATTGTGAAACCCAATATCTAAGTTACATTTAAACCAGTGTGGGTGGCACTGGGAGCAGGTGGGTAAAGTGTCTTGCCCAAGGACACAACGGCAGTGACTAGGATGGCGGAAGCGGGAATCGAACCTGCAACCCTCAAGTTGCTGGCACGGCCACTCTACCAACCAAGCTATACCGCCCCAAAAGTCCAAAAGTAAAAAGTAGTTATTCAAATAATTACTTAAATAAGAATAAGTAAGTATTCTGTGAAATATCTACAATATCTGTGTGTGTGTGTGTGTGTGTGTGTGTGTGTGTGTGTGTGTGTGTGTGTGTGTGTGTGTGTGTGTGTGTGTGTGTGTGTGTGTGTGTGTGTGTGTGTGTGTAAGACATGAGAAAACGAGGGCTGCCAAGTAGGGATGTCCGATAAGGGCTTTTTGCCGATATTCCCATATTGTCCAACTCTTAATTACCGATACCGATATCAACCGATACCGATATATACAGTCGTGGAATTAACACATTATTATGCCTAATTTGGACAACCAGGTATGGTGAAGATAAGGTCCTTTTTTTAAAAATTAATTAAATAAGATAAATAAATTAAAAACATTTTCTTGAATAAAAAAGAAAGTAAAACAATATAAAAACAGTTACATAGAAACTAGTAATGAATGAAAATGAGTAAAATTAACTGTTAAAGGTTAGTACTATTAGTGGACCAGCAGCACGCACAATCATGTGTGCTTACGGACTGTATCCCTTGCAGACTGTATTGATATATATTGATATATAATGTAGGAACCAGAATATTAATAACAGAAGGAAACAACCCTTTTGTGTGAATGAGTGTAAATGGGGGAGGGAGGTTTTTTGGGTTGGTGCACTAATTGTAAGTGTATCTTGTGTTTTTTATGTTGATTTAATAAAAAATAAAAAAAACGATACCGATAATACAAAAAACGATACCGATAATTTCCGATATTACATTTTAAAGCATTTATCGGCCGATAATATCGGACATCTCTACTGCCAAGTGATTAATTTGTTAATCAGATGAATCCTGATTAATCATGGGTTATTAATTGCTTGCATAAATAACATTTGCTGAAGAAAATACCCCAATAGTTGGGTACAAATGCAATGTAGTAGTCCAAATGTCATACAGGTACGTTTTTTAGATGATTTACTGAACTGCAAGTCCTGGATTTGCTCCAAACTTGGTGAAAAAAAGTATATTGAAAATTAAGTGCACATTTTGAAAGTCTTTGCAGTTTGCAATAATCTTGCAAACAAGGTACAGTTACTAATCGATAATGTAGTAAACGCTCTAATAAACAACTTAACATAGTGCACCATTTACTCTTCTTTCTTTGAAACAGTTGTTTAAACAAACAAGTTTGTTTACCTTTTTCAGATGACAATGCTGATCTCTTTGTTTGATACAATGTGACACCAGCTCGTGAAATTCCCACTTAGTCTGTAGTTGCAAGTTGATGCCCTTGTTTGTGTAGTACAGTTGGTTTATCCTTGCTGTAATTGTGCCTCTCCAATATATTGTACAACAAATCAGCTGTGGTGTGAACGACATCTTCTTGCAGATGTTAGATGTCCTGCACGTGGTTGCTGTCTGTTTAGCAAAGGCATTGTTTCGCTTAGCTGTGTTACTTTTGTTGACAACATTGAATCAGTCAACTTTGCCAGCGTAGCATTCTCCTCTGCTTCTTGTCCATGTAGCTAGCATTCTGCTTGCTTTCACCTCAGAGTCTCCAATATCCGCGGGAAAAGTCACTAGATTTGTCACTAGTAGCTGTTTGCAAAAGAAGTCGCCAAGAGGATGGACAACACTGTCTGCGCTGTCCTCGAGTACATGTTTCGCTTTGAGATGGTATTTTAAACTCGATGTGCGCCGATGATAAAAACCTTTGTCGCTGCAAGACCAACAATGTGGGATTTACAATATTAACTATGAACGATAAAACACTGAATATTGACAACATATGAATGTCACACCCCCTCTCGATAGACATATTTTACAATCAAGCGGAATGCAAAAAAAAATGCGACAAAGACAGCGAAATATGAATGCGAAGGGTAAAAAAATGAAGCTTTAGAACTTTGTTGTGAAAATCTCCTCCCGCGTCTGTCCCTGACACCCGCATTTCAGGCTTGCCGCTTTGGAAACACTCTGTGGAAACGCTCCCCACCCACACTGCTTGGTGCCTCGTCTGAGCTGCTGCGACTTAGATTACCATAGTAACTAATTAAATTACCATAGTAACTAATTAGATTACCATAGTCCAGGGGTGGGCAATTAATTTTTACCGGGGGCCGCATGAGCAACCCGAGCACTGCTGGAGGGCCACATCGACAATATTTCAATTAAATTTTGCTCAATATTATTTTTGATATATACCGTAAGATAAATAATAATAATAATAATAATAATAATAATAATTAATAATAATAGTAATACTTCAACATAGTGTATGTAACAGCATTCCATGACTAATATAAATAAATTAACATTAATAATAAATGACAGTAAAATAAGCACACGTATGACTGAGGAGTCATAGTGTAACTTTGTGTGATGTTTGAATTGTCCGACTTTTTGTGTGGCCATAAACGCACCAGTGGTTTAGGGGTATGTGTGTTGGTGACAGATGACAAGTTGCTTTTGGCCTGGTTTGTACGGCAGAAAATGACTAGTTTTTCGAGATATAAGTGTTTTACTTATGTTTTTGGTGTGGTTATGGCCGAATATAAACAGTTTTGCTCAATAAAGTGATCGATATAATTCCTGGCCTCGAAGCATCTCGATAGACGTTACAATAATTGAACGGTGTTCAATTGAACGGTGTTGACGAACACCGTTAGGGCCGCTTGTTGTCACTGTCACTCAAAGTTGCATTGCAAAATTACATAGAATAAATATGTTTATTTTGTTTAGAATTCAGATGGGATTTGATTTGGTGCGCGGCATATATTTGCTGCGCGCAGCGGACGCTTGAGCAGTGCGCAATCGCGCAGGCACGCACCTTAGAGGGAACGTTGCTTGGCAGTCCATGTCTTGTTGGAAACACGCCATTCTTCATCAACTTTTCTCTTTTTAGCGTCTCGGGTGTAAACCGTGCATCACTTGTCGCTGCATGTGCACCTTCACTCGCAGGTTACACACTGACACACGCCCATAAATAATAATTTTCAAAATAAAAGCAGCACAGTTGTATTGCGCGCACGACATAGATGTTTTTTCAACTTTATTTTGTAATTAATGATTGCAGCTGTTCACATTCACTCACAATCACGCACACGCATACGTCCACACGGAAGTAATACAAATAACGATTTTCAAAACAAAAGCAGCACCGTTGTATTGCACACTCGACATAGATTCTTTTTTAAAATTTATTTTGTAATTTATAATTGGCCTCACGCGGGCCGGACAGGGACGCACAAAGGGCCGGATGCGGCCCGCGGGCCGCAGAATGCCCAGGTCTGCCGTAGTCACTAGTATATCATGCAAAAGCGCAGATTCCAACTATTGAAATACTTTGTATTAGAGATGTCCGATAAATGCTTTAAAATGTAATATCGGATATTATCGGTATAGGTTTCAAAAAGTAAAATTAATGACTTTTTAAAACGCCGCTGTACGAAGCGGTACATATCCCAGTCAGCAGCCCCTCCCCTCTCCTCTCTCCCACACACAACAACAGCATGCAGCATGAGAGGTTTACTGGCGACGCTTGATGACCTCATCAAACCGCCGCGAGCGCAGCATAACAACAACAAGAGTGTGTTGTTGCCGGTGCTGTAGCCGTGGCTAACAAGCCAGCGAGCTCGGTGACTGACTAACAACACCATGTCTATGGTTTGGGATTATTTTAAAGTGTGTCTGACGGATGACTGCAAAAAGTTGGTTATGTGAGGAGGAACCAAGATGTCTTCCTTTAATACCAGCAATTTGATCTCCCACCTCTTCAAGAATCATTAAGGAGATACACGATGAATACAAGTGGAAGATGGAAGAAAAGCAAACACAGAAAAAAAGTAGTACCACACAGTTGTCGCTTAAAGACTGCGCCGAGAAAAAACAAAAATACAACAAAAACCATCCCAGAGCGAAAAATAATGCACTTTGTGACTTCAATAATAAATATGGCAGTGCCATGTTGGCACTTTTTTCCATGACTTGAGTTGAAGTTGTTCTCTTATTTTGGAAAACTTTGTTACATTGTTTAATGCATCCAGCAGGGCATCACAACACAATTAGGCATAATAATGTGTTAATTCCATGACTGTATCGGAATCGGTAATTAAGAGTTGGACAATATCGGAATATCGGATATCGGCAAAAAAGCCATTCTCGGACATCTTTACTTTGTATAGTTCAAGACTTACGGTCATTTGAAAACATCACTGCTTATCACGGCTAAAGTTTCTATACTGAAGATCTAAAAAATGATTTGGGAATGTCCGGCGGGCCAGATTGAAAAGCTTAACGGGCCGCATGTGGCCCCGGGTCCATAACTTGCCCAGATCTGTTCTAAGGTTTCCTCGAAACGCAAGAAAGAAGCACGTCCTACTGACTAGTGATTGGTCAGAACATTCCGAGTTCAAGCACTGGGTAGAGTGTCCGCCCTGAGATCGGTAGGTTGTGAGTTCAAACCCCGGCCGAGTCATACCAAAGACTTAAAAAATGGGACCCATTACCTCCCTGCTTGGCACTCATCATCAAGGGTTGGAATTGGGGGTTGAATCACCAAAAATGATTCCCGGGCGCGGCCACCGCTGCTGCTCACTGCTCCCCTCACCTCCCAGGGGGTGATCAAGGGTGATGGGTCAAATGCAGAGAATAATTTTGCCGAACCTAGTGTGTGTGTGACAATCATTGGTACTTTAACTTAACATGGCTATTTTCAATATGATTTGCATATTTATAAGGGGGCGTGGCCTGGGCGTGCCAAGGAAAACACACGTACTGGAGTCGAACGTCACCAGTGCTTACGTTGGATTGGCGAAACAGAGTCATGTGACAGTGCCTACCAGAAGGACATCAACAGATTCTAAATAATCGTGATGTCAATAAATAACCATCCGAATGGAACTCAATGTGACAATGTAAAAGTTATGTTTTTTCTTCACAAAAATACACAAGTAAAATAAGAAAAGTATGTTGCTTTAAAACTACTCTGACAAGCACAAATTAACCAAAAAGTTACTCAAGTAAATGTAATGCAAATGTAGCGTGTTACTACCCAACTCTGGAAAATACGTAATGTCTCTTGTTTTCATGTTAGCATTTAAGCTAGGCATATATACCGTTACGAACGGTAATTCCAACCGTTGTGAGTTTATCATTGATTTTGTTTATAGTTACATCCCTGAACCCTGTGGTTGATTTGCATTTGTGTCGATCTTCTTTAACCCCTGCTGTTGTCTTTCAGGCATTTCCTCCTCCTTACAATATTGTCCCAGTCTAGTCAGGAAAAATAACTTCCTCAAGTCCCACCAGATTCTCTATGAGAACTTATCCTTCATTATAAATACAAACTCCTAAACCAGTGAAGTTGGCACGTTGTGTAAATCGTACATAAAAACAGAATACAATGATTTGCAAATCCTTTTTAAGCTATATTCAATTGAATAGACTGCAAAGACAATATAGTTAACGTTCGAAATGGAAAACTTTATTATTTTTTGCAAATATTAGCTCATTTGGAATTTGATGCCTGCAACATGTTTCAAAAAAGGTGGCACAAGTGGCAAAAAAGACTGATACAGTTGAGGAATGCTCATCAAACACTTATTTGGAACATACCACAGATGATCAGGCTAATTGGGAACAGGTGGGTGCTATGATTGGGTATAAAAGCAGCTTCCATGAAATGCTCAGTCATTCACAAACAAGGATGGGGCGAGGGTCACCACTTTGTCAACAAATGTGTGAGCAAATTGTTGAACAGTTTCAGAACAACATTTCTCAACGAGCTATTGCAAGGAATTTAAGGATTTCACCATCTACGGTCTGTTATATCATCAAAGGGTTCAGAGAATCTGGAGAAATCACTGCACGTAACATTGAATGCCCGTGACCTTCGATCCCTCAGGCTGTACTGCATCAACAACCGACATCAGCGTGTGAAGGATATCACCACATGGGCTCAGGAACACCTCAGAAAACCACTGTCAGTAACTACAGTTGGTTGCTACATCTTTAAATGCAAGTTAAAACTCTACTATGCAATGCGAAAGCCATTTATCAACAACACCCAGAAACCCTGCCGACTTCGCTGGGCCTGAGCTCATCTAAGATGGACTGATGCAAAGTGGAAGTGTTCTGTGGTCTGACGAGTCCACATTTCAAATTGTTTTTGGAAACTGTGGAGGTCGTGTCCTCCGGAACAAAGAGGGAAAAAAACATCCGGATTGTTCAAGGCACAAAGTTGAAAAGCCAGCATCTGTGATGGTATGGGGGTGTATTAGTGCCCAAGACATGGGTAACTTACACATCTGTGAAGGCGCCATTAATGCTGAAAGGTACATACAGGTTTTGGAGCAACATATGTTGCCATCCAAGCAACGTTATCATGAACGCCCCTGCTTATTTCAGCAAGACAATGCCAAGCCACATGTTACAACAGCGTGGCTTCATAGTAAAAGAGTGCAGGTACTAGACTGGCCTGCCTGTAGTCCAGACCTGTCTCCCATTGAAAATGTGTGGCACATTATGAAGCCTAAAATACCACAACGGAGATTCCGGACTGTTGAACATCTTAAGTTGTACATCAAGCAAGAATGGGAAAGAATTCCACCTAAAAAGCATAAAAAATTGGTCTCCTCAGTTCCCAAACGTTTACTGAGTATTGTTAAAATGAAAGGCCATGTAACACAGGGTTAAAAATGCCCCTGTGCCAACTTTTTTAAATTGTGTTGCTGCCATTAAATTCTAAGTTAATGATTATTTGCAAAAAAATATATATATATATTCTTAGTTCGAACATTAAATATCTTGTCTTTGCAGTCTATTCAATTGAATATAAGTTGAAAAGGATTTGCAAATCATTGCATTCTGGGTTTTTTAACGAATTACACAACGTGCCAACTTCACTGGTTTTGGGTTTTGTAACTGAATTATTTCATATAATACAAGAACTATCTGGCTATTAGTCTTAAAATCGCTACGATCACAATAGTAAAAAACAACCATTTCAGTGATTTATCAATTGCCTAATTGCACATTAGAAATGTGTTTTATGTGTCCCCATCATTTTACTGAAAGCACAAAAGGGTCTGGTTTACAATGAGTTAATTGCCCTTCTCTTCTTTGCATCATTGCCTTTAATGTCCTCTGAAGGAGGTAGGTTACGTGACATTGAGCCTCGTTAAAAGGTGTGACTGATGACGAATGCAAAGTGAAGGTGGAAAATAAAATGCTGTTTCGACTTGCGGAGGCGAGAGCAGCTTTCACACAAATATGGACTGAGGCACATATGGATGGATTATATCACACAGTGGCAATAGTGTGATATAAAAATGCCAGCGTTTCTTGACTGCAGTGCTATCTATTTGAAAAATAAATTATTTACTTTCTACCGCTTTGCAAGGAACGCAAACAGTCAACTCAATTTTAATTAAATGTTTTTATAAGACATAACATTTTTTATTTAAAATACCAGTAATATGGAACATAGAATTTTGCACTGTACGTTAAATAACATAGTTGTCAGGTTCAAACATCGATGACATTTATTAAACAAGACGAGAAGCAAGGAAATAAACAGAGACAGGATTCAATTTTGCTCAATTTCAGGAGAGACGCGGCGACTGTACTCTCTGCACAGTCTTCCACCACGCTCTGGCGAAAGATTGTACGCCACCTCTTTTTATTTGGACTTTCCCTGTTTACATAACAAAAGCTGTTTCTAAAGGAATTAACACATTAACACATTAACACAAAAGAAAAAGATACCTCGGGCTTGGGCAAGTCTTGGATGACAATAGATAAACCCCCCCTCCCGTCTCCTCCCATCGTACACAATGGAATTTTCCAAGCCTTTGGCTTGGTGCAACAAAGACAGCCTCTTGTCTGTTCATTGGGAACTAAGAGAACGGAAAGTTTTTTGATAATTTACATACAATTTTTCTGACAATAATAGAATAACAATTGTGTTTTTTGTGATAAAAAGATAACACATTCCGTGTTTTTCAGACCATAGGGCGCACCGGATTTAAAGGTGCACTGCCGATGAGCCGATGGTCTATTCAGGTCTATTTTCATACAAAAGGCACCCCGAATTATAGGGCGCATTAAAAGAGTCTTTTTTTTTTCTTTTTTCTGAATGTAAAACACTTCCAGTTTTTAGCGCTTCCATAGCTAGTCTACTGACGCATATAAGTAAGAACTTTACACTACTTTATATTAGAAATGGCAACAGCGGAGGATGAATGCCACATAAGAAGATAGAGAAAAAGAAGAAGCTTGTGACTACGGCGTCGAACTACAATGGCGGACGCGAGCACATTTTCAGGACTTATGCAGATCCTAAATACACATCAGCAGGTACCAGAGGGTAAGACAAGTTGGTTTTGCATAATATTGCGAAACAAAACGCCAGGTAAAATTTCTGCTAGTAGTTGCCATTTTGCGGTCCTTATATACACACCATAATAATACTCGTATGTTTAATGCGCCGACAATCCATCAAGCAGTGTGGCTTCATAGCTTACCAAAGTCGTACTAAAAACATTTTGACAGATTTTTGAGCACCGTGTGTTATGTTCTATATTCTCAATGGAACATTTAAAGTTTTTGTGTTGTTTACTGGCGTCACCTTGCAGTTTTCATGTATCTCGTATGTATGACTGCCATCTACTGGTCACACTTATCATTACACCATGTACCAAATAAAATTGCTTCGAGGTCAGTAAGCACAACCAGAATTATGCCGTACATTATGAAATGAAAGGATTTTAAGTGGGCCTTATAGTCCGAAAAATACGGTAATAATAATAAGATTTACATAATATATAAAAAATATGGTGAAAAATGGCAATTATATCCTGCCTAACTGGATTTGAACATGAGTTTTAGCCCCGATTTTAACTGGTTCAGTGAAAAAATCGACAATGGGCATACACCTCTATAAAAATGCTTATTTACAATTTTAAAATCCACTATGCACTGGGACTGCAGGTGCTGTAAAATGTAATATACAGTGGTATTGGTATTCTGTTCCAAAGAGCTTCGACACAGACTGAAAATGTTTTCCATAAGTAAACATACATCCAATTAATCTATTCCAGTCACCCACAAATATGAACACATTTAATAGAGAATACCTCTAGTTTTACATGCAGAAAACAATGTAAAGTACATATAAATGCTGCGAGTTTTCTCCTCAATTCAATTCTTTTGGTTTTTTTTAAACACTACTTAATAGACAAAAACATCTAGGCCTTCTGTGAGAGTGAGACCAGCGCTGTAACATTTCCCTGTGACATATTTAAATACATCTTAAATCTTTTAGAAAGACCTGACCTCTGACTGTTCAATCGAAGAATGTGGGTCGGTTGAATTTGAAAGACGATTCGCCTCACATTTAGAGTTCCGTGGTGTGCTTGAACGTCTCTTCGTGTGAACAGCGCCCGGGGAGCACAGTGCTTGATTGAAGAAATATAGAAACAAAAGACACAGACCACAGAACACTTTTCCACTTTGCATCAGTCCATCTTAGATGAGCTCAGGGCCCAGCGAAGCCGGCGGCGTTTCTGGGTGTTGTTGATAAATGGCTTTGGCTTTGCATAGTAGAGTTTTAACTTGCACTTACACATGCAGCGACGAACTGTAGTTACAGTCAGTGGTTTTCTGAAGTGTTCCTGAGCCCATGTGGTGATGTCCTTTACACACTGATGTCGCCTTTCAATGCAGTACCGCCTGAGGGATCGAAAGTCACAGGCATTCAATGTTGTGTGCAGTGATTTCTCCAGATTCTCTGAACCTTTTGATGATATTACGGACCGTAGATGGTGAAATCCCTAAATTCCTTGTTCCTTGAGAAATGTTGTTCTTAAGCGGTTGGACAATTTGCTAACGCATTTGTTCACAAAGTGGTGACCCTCGCCTCATCCTTGTTTGTGAATGACTGAGCTTTGCATGGAAGCTGCTTTTATACCCAATCATGGCACCCACCTGTTCCCAATTAGCCTGATCACCTGTGGGATGTTCCAAATAAGTGTTTGATCAGCATTCCTCAACTTCGTCAGTCTTTTTTGCCACCTGTGCCAGCTTTTTTGAAACATGTTGCAGGCATCAAATTCCAAATGAGCTAATAGTCGCAAAAAATAACAAAGTTTTCCAGTTCGAACGTTAAGTATCTTATATTTGCAGTCTATTCAATTGAATATAGGTTGAAAAGGATGTGCAAATCATTGTATTCTGTTTTTATTTACCATTTACACAACGTGCCGACTTCACCGGTTTTGGGGTTTGTTGATTAGACTCAATATATACTCCCCTATTACTTATCCTATTGTTCAATTTTCCTGAAAGTTTCATCAAAATGTGTCTAACTTTTTAAACTATTTTGAAAGAAACAGAAACACTCTTGTCAGTCAGCCACTGTCCTTGTCTCTGCGGGTGGAGGCGCGGTGACACACACACACCTAGAAGTGGAAGCTTGTAACCGACTGTAAACGTAAACTAACATAGTAGAAGTGATACGGACCAAGTCCAAAATCTGATCAGTTGCTCCTTGTCCCAGGTCTGACATTTCATAACTTTTTGAGTTATCTGACTAATTAACAACGATTACATAACCTTTTGGCGGAAGTATTAATACGTCCATTAGAGCCGATAGAATGGCATTAGGTCAGGAAGCAATACATAAATGTATGGAGAAAATAGGCAGGTTAGGAAAACACTGGCGACACAGGTGGTGTGTTTATCGCTTGTTCTCATTTGGGCCAAGGGCGAGCTGGAGCCCATCCCAGCTGACTGCACTGGTGGCCAGCCAATCACAAGACACTATGCCAGAGTTGGGCAAATATTTTGACTCGGGGGCCACATTGTGTATGTGTGTATACATTATATATATACACATTTAGCTGTAAAAATGTGTGTTTAGGTCCCTTTTTTCAGGAACACTAATACCAAAAGTCACAATGTCCGATAGAATTCTAAAAAAGTTATGACAGACCACTTCAAAAAACGGAATGGAATTTTAATTTTTTTTTACTGAATGGGACACCCAAAATGTACCGTATTTTTCGGATTAGAGGTCGCTCCGGAGTATAAATCGCACCTGCCGAAAATGCATAATAAAGAAGGGAAAAAACATATATAAGTCACACTGGAGTATAAGTCGCATTTTTTGGGGAAATGTATTAGATAAAACCCAACACCAAGAATAGACATTTGAAAGGCAATTTAAAATAAATAAAGAATAGTGAACAACAGGCTGAATAAGTGTACGTTATATGACGCATAAATAACCAACTGAGAACGTGCCTGGTATGTTAACGTAACATATTATGGTAAGAGTCATTCAAATAACTATAACATATAGAACATGCTATACGTTTACCAAACAATCTGTCACTCCTAATTGCTAAATCCCATGAAACATTTTTATATTTAATGGTAATGTGTTAATAATTTCACACATAAATCGCTCCAGAGTATAAATTGCACCCCTGGCCAAACTATGAAAAAAAACTGTGATTTATAATCCGAAAAATACGGTACATTAAAATAATGAAAGTGGGATTTACAGTATTAACTATGAACAATATAACACTGAATATTAACAACATATGAACGTCGCTCCTCTTTTACTTCTCAGACCAGCTCCTCGATAGTCGTGTATCTTTTACAATCAAGCAAAACGCAACAAAAATGTAAAAAACAACAACATATTAGGGGTGTAGCGGTACACAAACATTTCGGTTCGGTGCGTACCTCGGTTTAGAGGTCACGGTTCGGTTCATTTTCGGTACAGTAAGAAAACAACAAAATATACATTTTTTGGTTATTTATTGACCAAATTTGTAAACAATGGCATAACATACATATACACACAGGGTCCATTGCCAGGGTTAATGTGGTCAACATATATAAAATAAAAACTAAATAGGCTCAGAATGGTTTCTTAACAAAACCTTTCTACATATAAAGTGCTTTTTTTGATTGATTGAGTGAGACTTGTATTAGTAGATTGCACAGTACAGTACATATTCCGTACAATTGACCACTAAATGGTGACACCCGAATAAGTTTTTCAACTCGTTTAAGTTGGGATCCTCGTTAATCAACATTAAACTGCCTCAAGTTGTTGCTCAGATTAAATAAAATGACACAACTTTTCTTCAACATATAAAAAGTGCAACATTAAACAGTTTCAAGTCAACTCAGCCCCCCCCCCCCCCCCCCCCCCAGCCTGGCTAACTTGGCAGTAAGAGGATATATGGGCTCATTGTTCTTCCACCATAGAAGTGGGTCAAAATCTAGTTTTTAATGCAATATGGATTTAAATCTGCTGCTATAAAAACATTTGTTATTGCTTTAGCCCTGCCTGAGTCGCCGAGGAGAGGCTGCTTGAATGCGGTGGTGACGCTTCCAATGGGTTAGCATGTTTGACGTGTTGTCAGAAGCAGCTGCTGAACAATGTCGGCCAACCTCCGTCCTCCATTGTTGTATCGCGCAGCCAAAGTGTTCCGAAACGGGAGATCTTAACGAGGCAGGAGGGTCTTCCAGCTCTGGCTTTTACATGTTGTCCTAGCCCGGTCGCGGCTAGCACGCCGTGTGTTGTGCCTCGGTGTGCATTGTTTACACAACGTGCAGTACGCTACTTAATATGTCCGTGTGGAAACTCGTTCGGTACACCTCCGAACCGAACCGAAACCCCCGTACCGAAACGGTTCAATACAAATACACATACCGTTACACCCCTACAAAATATAAACACAAAGTGTAATAAACACCTACCTTTGCTTTGTTCCTGGTCTGAGCTGTAGTGACGTAGTTTACCGTAATAACTCCTATAACACCCAAAAGTTCAGATTTCGACCATTGAAATACTTTCTATAGTTCAAGACTTGCGGTCATTAAAAAACAGCACTGCACATCATAATGGCGGTGACAGTTTTGATGTTAGAGGTCTAAAAAGATCATGTAGAATGTCCGGCGGGACGGATTGAAAATCATAACGGGCCGCATGTGGCCCGCGGGCCGTATTTTGCCCAGTTCTGCACTATACAAACAACTATTCCCACTCACATTCCTGTGAACAATTTAGTCTCCAACTAACATAACATGCTTTCTTTTGTAATGTGGGAAGAAGCTGTTGACAAGCCAATTGTGTATAGCTCGGTTGGTAGAGTGGCCGTGCCAGCAACTTAAGGGTTCCAGGTTCAATCCCCACTTCCGCCATCCTAGTCACTGCCGTTGTGTCCTTGGGCAAGACACTTTACCCACCTGCTCCCAGTGCCACCCATCCATCCATCCATCCATCCATCTTCAACCACTTATCCGGAATCGGGTCGCGGGGACAACAGCTCCAGCAGAGACCCCCAGACTTCCCTCTCCAGAGCAACATTAGCAACTTCCTCCTGGGGAATCCCAAAGCGTTCCCAGGCCAGAGAGGAGATGTAATCCCCCCATCTGGTCCTTGGCCTGCCCCGGGGTCTCCTCCCAGTGGGACGTGCAACGAGGACCTCCCTAGGGAGACGCTTGTGAGGCATCCGCACGAGATGCCCGAACCACCTAAACTGGCTCGTTTCCAAGCGAAGGAGCAGCGGCTCTACTCCGAGTCTCTCTGGGGTGACTAAATGTATCACCCTATCTCTAAGGGAGATGCCAGCCACCCTTCTGAGGAAACTCATTTCAGCCGCTTGAATCTGCGATCTTATTCTTTCGGTCATGACCCACACTTCATGACCATAGGTGAGAGTAGGAATGTAGATAGCTCGGTAGACCGAGAGCTTTGCCTTCTGGCTCAGCTCTCGTTTCGTCACAACAGTGCGACAGAGAGGCTGCAATCCTGCCCCAGCTGCTCCGATTCTCCGGGTGATTTCCTTCTCCATCTTTCCCTCACTCGTGAACAAGACCCCGAGATACTTAAACTCCTCCACCTGGGACAGAGTCTCGTTCTCTACCTGGACTGTACAAACCATTGGTTTCCTGCTGCCACCCACACTGGTTTAAATGTAATTTAGATATTGGGTTTCACTATGTAAAGCGCTTTGAGTCACTACAGAAAAGCGCTATATACAAACCCCGTTTCCATATGAGTTGGGAAATTGTGTTGGATGTAAATATAAATGGAATACAATGATTTGCAAATCATTTTCAACCCATATTCAATTGAATGCACTACAAAGACAAGATAGTTGATGTTCAAACTCATAAACTTTATTTTTTTTTTGCAAATAATAATTAACTTTTTTTCATGGCTGCAACACGTGCCAAAGTAGTTGGGAAAGGGCATGTTCACCACTGTGTTACATGGCCTTTCCTTTTAACAACACTCAGTAAACATTTGGGAACTGAGGAGACACATTTTTTAAGCTTCTCAGGTGGAATTCTTTCCCATTCTTGCTTGATGTACAGCTTAAGTTGTTCAACAGTCCGGGGGTCTCCGTTGTGGTATTTTAGGCTGCATAATGCGCCACACATTTTCATTGGGAGACAGGTCTGGACTACAGGCAGGCCAGTCTAGTACCCACACTCTTTTACTATGAAGCCACGTTGATGTAACACGTGGCTTGGCATTTTCTTGCTGAAATAAGCAGGGGCGTCCATGGTAACGTTGCTTGGATGGCAACATATGTTGCTCCAAAACCTGTATGTACCTTTCAGCATTAATGGCGCCTTCACAAATGTGTAAGTTACCCATGTCTTGGGCACTAATACACCCCCATACCATCACAGATGCTGGCTTTTCAACTTTGCGCCTATAACAATCCGGATGCGTCTTTTCCTCTTTGGTCCGGAGGACACAACGTCCACAGTTTCCAAAAACACTTTGAAATGTGGACTCGTCAGACCACAGAACACTTTTCCACTTTGTATCAGTCCATCTTAGATGAGCTCAGGCCCAGCGAAGCCGACGGCGTTTGTGGGTGTTGTTGATAAACAGTTTTCGCCTTGCATAGGAGAGTTTTAACTTGCACTTACAGATGTAGCGACCAACTGTAGTTACTGACAGTGGGTTTCTGAAGTGTTCCTGAGCCCATGTGGTGATATCCTTTACACACTGATGTCGCTTGTTGATGCAGTACAGCCTGAGGGATCGAAGGTCATGGGCTTAGCTGCTTTTGTGCAGTGATTTCTCCAGATTCTCTGAACCCGTTGATGATATTACGGACCGTAGATGGTGAAATCCCTAAATTCCTTGCAATAGCTGGTTGAGAAAGGTTTTTCTTAAACTGTTCAACAATTTGCTCACGCATTTGTTGACAAAGTGGTGACCCTCGCCCCATCCTTGTTTGTGAATGACTGAGCATTTCATGGAATCTACTTTTATACCCAATCATGGCACCCACCTGTTCCCAATTTGCCTGTTCACCTGTGGGATGTTCCAAATAAGTGTTTGATGAGCATTCCTCAACTTTACCAGTATTTATTGCCACCTTTCCCAACTTCTTTGTCACGTGTTGCTGGCATCAAATTCTAAAGTTAATGATTATTTGCAAAAAAAAAAAAGTGTATCAGTTTGAACATCAAATATGTTGTCTTTGTAGCATATTCAACTGAATATGGGTTGAAAATGATTTGCAAATCATTGTATTCCGTTTATATTTACATCTAACACAATTTCCCAACTCAAATGGAAACGGGGTTTGTAAATATAATTCACTTCACTTCACTTCAAATGCATATGGAGAACATGCAAACTCCAAACAGGGATTCCTAAACAGAGATTGAGTGGTTAGCATGTGTGGCCAACGTGCTAACCATTTCGTCCACAGTGCACAAATGTAACAACAAAAGTTACTACCCGTAAAGAAGGGGGAGATAAGAGACTAAACGTACAAAAAAAAAGTTGGTATTGTAAAAAATGTGTTCGGTTAGAACAGTTAAGGTAAAACTCCCTACGGTAAGTATTACTGGTTTATTTTAAAATGATCGTAAAACCGTGATTGATAACTGCACTTTGATAAACCTACAAACCGGTGATACTGTCTATTTAGTGGAGAAGCAAGCTAGCGTGCTAATGGCTAGCTAGCTTAAATGCTATACCAGAGACATTAACATATTCCCACATCAAGAAACAACATACACCAATCTAAACTTGGATTAACAAATTACAACTAAGCTATTTATGTGTGCACATTGAACCTACCACAGAATGATAGATCTGCACAAGTATGTCGCAGAGGTTTCTACGACAGGAAGTGAACCCGAATGACGTAACATAAACCAGACGTTTGCCTTTATCTTTAGGGGAAAAAAACACTCTAAAACATTTACAAATGAATTTGGAAGAAGATAAACGAGTAAAACACTCAAATAACATTAATATGGTTGGTAAGCTATGAGCATAAAAGCTCATAGTAGTTCAGTGTTATAAGTGCTTTAAACACTGAGCTACTGTGTGGAACAATTTCCCTTGTGGATCATTAAAGTTTGTCTCAGTGTAATGTCTAAGAAGCCAGAACATTATTTCATGTTTCTATATTTTGTGTCTATTTATTTTATTATTTTATTATAATTACTCACGACCTGCCGATCTCAGGGCGGACACTCAGCACAAGTCTATTCTACCCTGCTCAGTGGCCTTGTGGGCAGTCTTTAAATTGAAATGGAGTGGTAATTAGCTATTTTTCGGGCGATACCCGGCGGTCACAATAACTAAGTGGATGCAGTAAATTGAATGATGCGGACACATTTGTTACTGTTTAATTTCGTATACGCTTCTGCCTTGGAGACTAAGTAATATGCAGCTATAATTGTTTGTCAGTTGTTTATATTGTCGAATGTTCAATGGAGGACACTTATTACGTATGTCTAGCTTGTGTGCTTAGCTGTTGTGTAGCTGCTAGCTCTTAGTAGCCTATAGCCTACCATGTTTACCTTTTGTAAATGACTAAAATACAAGAAAAGACCAACCTTGTGTGCTTATTGAGGACATTTAGATGCTAACTGGCTGTCCAGTTTTGCACAAGTCGAACTGCTTGCATATTACATTTTGGATGCAAGCCAATATCATCTGATACATGTTTTTATGTTGCTGATATCAAACAGATATCTGATACCAATATCGGATCAGGACACCCCTAATTAAATTATGTGTTTAAGTATTTTTTTCAGCACATTCAACAATACTGTGATCATTTTTTAACTGTGATAGGAAATTTGTCATATCTTTGTCGGGTGTTGTTTAAAAACTATTTGTTATTTGTTGCCACCAACTTTTTTTTTACCAGATCAGATCTGACCTCAGAAACGTCCAAAAAGTACAAAACATTCACTTACGAAGCTGGTCCGGTTGGTCTAAAGCAGGGGTGTCCAAACTTTTCCTGCTGAGGGCTGAACACTGAAATATCAAAGCAAGCGGGGGCCATTATGATATTTTTTATTTTAAAAACCAATACAATATATGTATAAAAAATATACATTTAGGCCTCCACTCAGGCTTGATCCTGGGGACCCCAAAGGTTTTAGGTACAAAAAATATTTAAAATGTGTCATTATTTAGTATTATTAATATTATCCAAGGTTTAAATCTCCAGATCAACATTGGGTCTATTTGTCAATATAAAGGTTTTTTTTAAAGATTTACGCTGTATGCTCTTTTTGTCAAAGAAAACCCTGTTTTTTTTATGGAAAAAACACAAAATATGCAATATTTTCCCCCAATAACATTTTAAAGTGGAATATTTGAGATTATATAATAATTGGAGCTCATAGCATAACTCATAACAACATTGATTCATTATTATTTTTTCAGCAATGACACTTAAAAAAAAAAAAGTCCCACTAATAATATTGGGGATCCAAAAGGGTCCTGCTCAGTAAAGTATTAAAAAATAAAATCATACTTTTTTTTTTTACTTTTAACACAATAGTCTCAAGATCAACTTCAGATCCATCCGTCAATTATAACTTTTATTGTTGTTTATGTTTTTTGTTTGTTCGTTTTAGGCCCTTGTTTAAAAAAAACAGCTTAGTTTTTTATATGGCAAACACAAAATATGCAACATTTTCCCCCAAAAATGTCTCAAAGTGGAATATTTAATGTGACGTAATTGGAGCCTTGAATAGGTCTATAATTCATAATGACATTGATTTTGATTCATTATTATTTTTTAAAGAAAGACACAGCCTGCATGGCAGTTTTGTGTTATTAGAGTAAACATTGAAACATTGTATTATTACATTTCACCTGTTTGCTCTTTTATACCACTTTTTTTGTTTTTAATTTTTTTTAATCGTATTTTTAGAATGTGCCACGGGGCCGTTAAAATATTACCCGCGGGCCGCAAATGGCCGCCGGGCCGCACTTTGGACACCCCTGGTCTAAAGACATTTCCTTTTCATTCTAGGAGCTGGGGGAGTGAACAGAATCACCTCCAGCCTCCAAACACAAATACACAAAAAAAAAAGGTGCCCTTGTGTGTCCGAATGAGATATGGTGAGCTTTTCAATCCACACTTACATAAAATCCATTTGCATCAGCGTGATGTAGCTTCGGCAAAAGCTCGGAATTGAGTGGCACGGATGCAATCTTTTATAAGTGAGAAACTTTGAAGTAGGTAGGTCTTTATTGTCATTGCACAAGTACAACGAAACTTGTGGTAGCAAACAAAAATTAAATTGAGTGTTCTTGTATTTTCGTAGACGTTCCAATGGACCATGTGGAAGTGTAATTAATTGGCTAAACCAGTGTTTTTCAACCTTTTTGGAGCCAAGGCAGCAGAAATCGTTAAAAAACGAAACTCAGTTGACAGTAAAAAGTCGTTGTCGCAATTGTTGTATATGAATTCAAACCATAACCATAACTAACCATGCATCATTATAGCTCTTGTCTCACAGTAGGTGTACTGTCACCACCTGTCACATCCCGCCGTGACTTATTTTGAGTTTTTCGGTGTTGTCCTGTGTGTAGTGTTTTGGTTCTTGTCTTGCGCTCCTATTTTGGTGTTGATTGTCATGTCATGTACGGATGTGCTTTGTGGACGCCGTCTGCTCCACACGCTGTAAGTCTTTGCTGTCGTCCAGCATTCTGTTTTTGTTTACTTTGTAGCCAGTTTAGTTTTAGTTTCGTTCTGCATAGCCTTCCCTAAGCTTCAATGCCTTTTGTTAGGGGCACTCACCGTTTGTTTATTTTTGGTTTAACAGTATTTCCTATAAACTGCCAAGATACCTGTGGCGGTGGGGGCGTGGCTATGGGTGTGGCTGTGGGCGTGCACACCATGACATCATCGATCAATTTGCATAATTTACTAAAATGATATGATTTTCTCTAAAAAGGCTCAAAAAATGTATACTTAATAATTAATAATAACAGTTTTGTTTTAAACGTCCATCCATCCATCTATTTTACAATATAATTACAACACTTTATGTACATATTTATATACAGATTTGAACAATAAGTTATTCACTGAAATATATTTATTAATTGTGGTTCTTACAAAAAATATATCTTATAAAATATAGCAGCTAAAATGTCTCTTAAAGCTCTGCCCCTTTAATTAGTGCATACTAAATAATTTAACTTTAGCCTACTACTACAACCATATTATTTACCAGCAACATAAAGTGAAACAGAGGCAGAGGTGTCCTGCCACAGTCAGTAACAAATAAACAGAAAACAGTAGTGGTCAAATACAAATAAAGCAACAAGAGAAGTATCCTACACTTCTCTTTTGTAAAGTAAATCTGAACAGCCTATATGGGCATCTACATCAACTATATGATTTGCCTGAGAAGCTGGACAGGACAAAAAAAAAAAAAAAATGGCCGAAAAATCTTTTTGTGGCGGATGTAATTCTTTCGTGGCGGGCCGCCACAAATAAATGAATGTGTGGGAAACACTGTTTAAGCATTTGATACCTTTTTACCTGCACGCTGCTTCCCGCTGTTTCCGACATCTACAAAGCAATTAGCTACCTACTGATATGGAAGAGTATTACACGGTTACTCTACTGAGCTCTAGACAGCACCGACACTCAACAACTACACATAATTTGCAGACTATAATTACTGGATTGCAAAAAATATATTTCTAACCTAAATAGGTGAAATGAGATAATCTCCCACGGCACACCAGACTGTGTCTCACGGTCTGGTGTGGTTGAAAAACACTGGGCTAGACACACAGGATTATCACAAAATACAGCACCTGCATTCCACAATTTTTTTTTAATCATTGAAAAACAGATTGGAAAAAAATCCATTGATAAAAATGAAGCTCTCCCAGACAACCAACGACGGATAAAGAGCCGACATTTCAACGTCAATGGCATTCGTCGAAATAACGGAAGAGATCACCAATGCAATTAGTTGGTTTATTTCCTGTGTAGCACTCTTATGTTTGGTTCCTTTTCCTGCATGTCTGCCTGAGCGCTTTTTCACTCACCTGCCGCTGATTTGCAGCCTGGCCACACCTGGTAGTGGTTGCCAATCAGCTGACTTCTATAAATGCCTGCCTCGCCCTTTCAACAGAGCTCGAGGATTGTTTCTGTCACTGACTGTTAGCTGCATGCATAACTGTTCATTCTCTGTTAAATATAATTAAATACACGATATTGCCAAAAGTATTTGGTCACCCATCCAAATGATCAGTATCAGGTGTCCTAATCACTTGGTCCGGCCACAGGTGTATAAAATCAAGCACTTAGGCATGGAGGCTGTTTCTACAAACATTTGTGAAAGAATGGGCCGCTCTCAGGAGCTCAGTGATTTCAGGTGTGGAACTGTCATAGGATGCCACCTGTGCAACAAATCCAGTCGTGAAATGTCCTCGCTCCTAAATATTCCAATGTCAACTGTCAGCTTTATTATAAGAAAATGGAAGAGTTTGGGAACAACAGCAACTCAGCCACGAAGTGGTAGTAGGCCACGTAAACTGACAGAGAGGGGTCAGCGGATGCTAAAGCGCATAGTGCAAAGAGGTCGCCGACTTTCTGCACAGTCAGTTGCTACAGAGCTCAAAACTTCATGTGACCTTCCAATTAGCCCACGTACAGTACGCAGGGAGCTTCTGTACGTCTGAGCCATACATCACCAAGTCCAATGCAAAGCAGTGGTGTAAAGCACGTCGCCACTTGACTCTAGAGCAGTGGAGACGCCTTCTCTGGAGTGATGAGTCACACTTTTCCATCTAGCAATCTGATGGACGAGTCTGGGTTTGGAGGTTGCCAGGAGAACGGTACATTTCGGACTGCATTGTGCTGAGTGGGAAATTTGGTGGAGGTGGAATTATGGTGTGGGGTTGTTTTTCAGGAGTTGGGCTTGGCCCCTTAGTTCCAGTGAAATGAACTTCGAATGCTCCAGGATACCAAAACATTTTGGACAATTCCATGTTCCCAACCTTTCGGGAACAGTTTGGAGCGGGCCCCTTCCTCTTCCAACATGACTGTGCACCAGTGCACAAAGCAAGGTTCATAAAGACATGGATGACAGAGTCTGGTGTGGATGAACTTGAGTGGCCTGCACAGAGTCCTGACCTGAACCCGATGAATTAGAACATGGGTGTCAAACTCTGGCCCGGGTACTCCGGCTTCCTCCCACCTCCAAAGACCTGGGGTTAGGTTGATTGGCAACACTAAATTGGCCCTAGTGAGTGAATGTTGTCTGTCTATATGTGTTGGCCCTGTGATGAGGTGGGGACTTGTCCAGGGTGTACCCCGCCTTCCGCCCGAATGCAGCTGAGATAGGCTCCAGCACCCCCCGTGACCCTGAAAGGGACAAGCAGTAGAAAATGGATGGATGGATGGCCACTTGTCAATGGTGCGCAAATAATAGGCTATGTGTAATATATGAATGCAGTGCAGTCTACTGTGCTTCACTGAAACATGGCTAACAGCCAGCATCCCTAATGCTAATGTGGAGCTGCCGGACTTCACCACAGTCGGAGCGGATAGAGACACAAGAGGCCGCGACAAGCGAAAAGGATGGGGGCTGGCACTGTACATGAACTGGGCATGTGAACATTAAAACTAACATCTTCAATAGGCACACAGAACTCCTGGCTGTAAGCCTACATCCGTACTACGTGCCCAGGCAGTTCAGCCATGACATCATTACCATTGTTTACATCCCCGAGCGTGCCGACGTGGAGGCAGCCTGTGATGTCACTCTCTGCGCTACTGCTGGAACTACAAAACACAGCACCCAGAGGCTTTCGTGTTACTCTCCGGCGATTTCAATCATGTAACACTGGACAAATTTAAATGAGCTCAAATATACCTACAGACGAGGCATAATGATGCAATATGTACATACAGCTAGCCTAAATAGCATGTTAGCATTGATTAGCTTGCAGTCACGCACTGACCAAATATGCCTGATTAGCACTCCCAACAAGTCAATAACATCAACAAAGCGCACCTTTGTGCATTCACGCACAGTATAAAACTTTTGGTGGACAAAATGAGACAAAGAAGGTGTGGAAGATTTTACATGTAAACAAACTGTTGGTGAGTTCAAGAACCGTCAAAATTAGTAGGACAAAACGATGTTCACCAAATACTTTCATCATTGAAGCATACACACAAACATATTAAACAGTGGGCTTTCTAACAATTGGGAAGGTTCGGGTCATGTTTTTCCTCAACCAAAAAACATACTAAAACAAAAAAAATATATATATTTTTCCGCCATCTTTTTCCATTTTCATTACTTTTTTAAAAATGCTACTGGGTGCCAATAGGGCGGCACTAAAGAGCCGCGGGTTGCTGACCCCTAACCTATACCATTGCGTGGTCCAAACTCAATATTTTTTTAATCATAAAAACATTCACTCTTTGATTTGTTTATTGACTTTTCCACCCGCGGCTCTCGAGCCGCATGCTGCTCTTTAGTGCCACTCTAGTGGCTCCCTAGAGCAAATTTAAAAAAGGATTGAAAATGGAAAAAGATGGGGGAAAATATTTTTTTTGTTTTAGTATGTTTTTTGGTTGAGGACAAACATGACAAAACCTTTCCAATTGTTAGAAAGCCCACTGTTTAAAGGCCTACTGAAATGAATTTTTTAAATTTAAACGGGGATAACAGATCCATTCTATGTCATACTTGATCATTG
This sequence comes from Entelurus aequoreus, assembly GCF_033978785.1. Classification (NCBI taxonomy): domain Eukaryota; kingdom Metazoa; phylum Chordata; class Actinopteri; order Syngnathiformes; family Syngnathidae; genus Entelurus; species Entelurus aequoreus. The sequence continues at coordinate 42,822,049 of NC_084745.1, forward strand.
TGCGATATTGCCATATTTTTGCTGAAAGGATTTAGTAGAGAACATCGACGATAAAGTTCGCAACTTTTGGTCGCTGATAAAAAAAAGCCTTGCCTGTACCGGAAGTAGCGTGACGTCACAGGCTGAAGGGCTCCTCACATTTCCCCATTGTTTACAATGCAGCGAGAGCGATTCGGACCGAGAAAGCGAAGATTACCCCATTAATTTGAGCGAGGATGAAAGATTTGTGGATGAGGAACGTGAGAGTGAAGGACTAGAGTGCAGTGCAGGACGTATCTTTTATCGCTCTGACCGTAACTTAGGTAAAAGGGCTCATTGTATTCCACACTTTCTCCTTTTTCTATTGTGGATCACGGATTTGTATTTTAAACCACCTCGGATACTATATCCTCTTGAAAATGAGAGTCGAGAACGCAAAATGGACATTCACAGTGACTTTTATCCCCACGACAATACATCGGCGAAGCACTTTAGCTACGGAGCTAACGTGATAGCATCGTGCTTAAATGCAGCTAGAAACAAAATAAATAAGTCCCTGCCTGGAAGGATAGACAGAAGATCAACAATACTACTATCAGGAGACACCGAACCAAACACTGGACCTGTAACCACACGGTTAATGCTGTGCCGCCTGTCGAAGCCTAGCAATGCTGTTGCTAACGACGCCATTGAAGCTAACTTAGCTACGGGACCTCGTCAGAGCTATGATAAAAACATTAGCGCTCCACCTACGCCAGCCCTCTTCTGCTCATCAACACCCGTGCTCACCTGCGTTCCAGCGATCGACGGAGCGACGAAGGGCTTCACCCGATCATCGATGCGGTCGGCGGCTAGCGTCGGATAGCGCGTCTGCTATCCAACTCAAAGTCCTCCTGGTTGTGTTGCTGCAGCCAGCCGCTAATACACCGATCCCACCTACAGCTTTCTTCTTTGCAGTCTCCATTGTTCATTAAACAAATTGCAAAAGATTCACCAACACAGATGTCCAGAATACTGTGGAATTTTGCGATGAAAACAGAGCTGTTTGTATTGTGATACAATGTGTCCGAATACTTCCGCTTCAACCATTGACGTCACGCGCAAACGTCATCGTACATAGACGTTTTTAACCGGAGGTTTCCCGGGAAATTTAAAATTGCACTTTATAAGTTAACCCGACCGTATTGGCATGTGTTGCAATGTTAAGATTTCATCATTGATATATAAACTATCAGACTGCGTGGTCGGTAGTAGTGGGTTTCAGTAGGCCTTTAATATGTGTGTGTGTGTGCTTCACTGATGAGAGTATTCGGTGAACATCCTTTTGTCCTACTAATTTCGGCATTCCTTGAACTCACCATAGTGTGGACTGTGACGCCACTCCTTCTTTGTCTCATTTTGTCCACCAAACGTTTTATGCTGTGCGTGACTGCACAAAGGGGAGATTTGTTGATGTTATTGACTTGTTGGAGTGCTAACCAGGCATATTTGGTCAGTGTGTGACTGCAAGCTAATCAATGCTAACATGCTATTAAGGCTAGCTGTGTGTACATATTGCATCATCATGCCTCGTTTGTAGGTATATTTGAGCTCATTTAATATAATTTTATCCTCTTTGTATATAATTTAGTTTTGCATGTCTAATGACACATTTCAGACAATTGTTTGTGTGCCATGTTGTTCCAGACCACTGCAAACATTACCTAGCTTGCCAAAGATTGTAATAAATCCATTAGAAGAAGACAGCCTGCCGTTTCCTTTAACTTGGACTTTGGTCAGTCTAAGCCAGTCATTTCCAGGAGTTATCTCACCTTCTGAGTAGCCTCTGATTTACTAATGGTTTCTAATGTTGTAAAAATGTGTAGAATAAATATTACATTTCAACATTTCTGTCAACGAAGATTTGCTTCAGCCTGCGACGCATAGTCATTTTGATAGTAGGCTAATATAGACACTTACGTCATGTGTTGCCTTCATTATAAGACTTACCGTATTTTTCGGACTATAAGTCGCAGTTCTTTTCATAGTTTGGCCGTGGGTGCGACTCATACTCAGGTGCGACTTATGTGTGAAATTACTAACACATTACCGTAAAATATCAAATAATATTATTTAGCTCATTCACGCAAGAGACTAGACGTATAAGATTTAATGGGATTTAGCGATTAGGAGTGACAGATTGTTTGGTAAACGTATAGCATGTTCTATATGTTGTTGTTATTTGAATGACTCTTACCATAATATGTTTCGTTAACATACCAGGCACGTTCTCAGTTGGTTATTTATGCGTCATATAACGTACACTTATTCAGCCTGTTGTTCACTATTCTTTATTTATTTTAAATTGCCTTTCAAATGTCTATTCTTGGTGTTGGGTTTTATCAAATAAATTTCCCCAAAAATTGCAACTTATACTCCGGAGCGACTTATACTCCGAAAAATACGGTATATAAGGCTTTTTTTTTCAGACAGATTAGTTTTTTGTATTTTTGGTCCAATATGGCTCTTTCAAAGTTTTGGGTTGAGGACCCCTGGTATAGGCGATGTTCAAGCTACGCCACATTTGTTAAAATAGTTTTTTTATGTTTTGTAAGATTGTTCATTACATATGCTGGTCTCAGACCGTGTGTTTTCGACATTTTCCCATTTAAGTGCTTGCAGTTTGAATTGTCTTAAGTTTTCCTGAAATTGCTTTTGTTGAGGTTTTTGCTGACGTTCTTGTTGCTACTTAGGCGTGCGTATTTGATTTTATTTATTTTTTGTTTTATAAATTACCCAATCCCCTCGGTACTGGGGTCCTTCGTTTTTTGTTTTTTTTAAGGTTTAACATTAACTTAAAGGCCTACTGAAATGAAATGTTTTTATTTAAACGGGGATAGCAGATCCATTCTATGTGTCATACTTGATCATTTCGCGATATTGCCATATTTTTGCTGAAAGGATTTAGTACAGAACATCGACGATAAAGTTCGCAACTTTTGGTCGCTGATAAAAAAAAGCCTCGCCTGTACCGGAAGTAGCGTGACGTCGCAGGTTGAAGGGCTCCTCACATTTCCCCATTGTTTTCAATGATGGCCGCCAGCAGCGAGAGCGATTCGGACAGAGAAAGCGACGTTTACCCCATTAATTTGAGCCAGGATGAAAGATTTGTGGATGAGGAACGTGAGAGTAAAGGATTAGAGTGCAGTGCAGGACGTATCTTTTTTCGCTCTGACCGTAACTTAGGTACAAGGGCTCATTGGATTCTACACTCTCTCCTTTTTCTATTGTGGATCACGAATTTGTATTTTAAACCACCTCGGATACTATATCATCTTGAAAATGAGAGTCGAGAACGTGAAATGGACATTCACAGTGACTTTTATCTCCACGACAATACATCGGCGAAGCTCTTTAGCTACGGAGCTAACGTGATAGCTTTGGGCTTAACTGCATATAGAAAATACAAAATAAGCCCCTGACTGGAAGGATAGACAGAAGATCAAAAATACTACCAAACTCTGGACCTGTAACCACACGGTTAATGCTGTACTGCCTGGCGAAGCCTAGCAATGCTGTTGCTAACGACGCCATTGAAGCTAACTTAGCTACGGGACCTCGACAGAGCTATGCTAAAAACATTAGCTCTCCACCTACGCCAGCTCTCATCTGCTCATCAACACCCGTGCTCACCTGCGTTCCAGCGATCGACGGCGCGACGAAGGACTTCACCCGATCATCGATGCGGTCGGCGGCCCGGAGACGGAGGAAGTCAAGGTAGTTACGGTAGCGCGTCTGCTATCCAACTCAAAGTCCTCCTGGTTGTGTTGCTGCAGCCAGCCGCTAATACACCGATCCCACCTACAGCTTTCTTCTTTGCAGTCTCCATTGTTCATTAAACAAATTGAATTTTGCAATGAAAACAGAGCTGTTTGTATTGGGATACAATGGTGTCCGAATACTTCCGCTTCAACCCTTGACGTCACGCGCAAACGTCATCATACCTAGACGTTTTCAGCCGGAAGTTTCCCGGGAAATTAAAAATTGCACTTTATAAGTTGACCCGGCCGTATTGGCATGTGTTGCAATGTTAAGAATATATAAACTATCAGACTGCGTGGTCGGTAGTAGTGGGTTTCAGTAGGCCTTTAACTAACTAATCAAGACCATGACTGATTTGTAAAGGCCACACATGCACTGAGCAGTTTGGGTCGGTTGGGTTCAGTGGACTTTTCGGCATCTCCGATCTATCCACTTTTCAGGGTGAGGCTATTGTCCGTTGATTGGTCGCTAAAGTAAGACTGACGAACATTATTTTCCAGAGTTGAACGACATAATTGCCTTTTGAATTATCATCATTGCCGTACAAATCTTTCTTGTTCAGCTTGCACGAGTAGAGCCGCCCACGTACCATAATAGTCTGCGTTTTACCCGCAGGTGATTCCATTCTCATTACCACAGTATTTTTCATTCCTCTCCTTATCAAAGTAATTTCGGTCATAATTCCGTTTGCCCAAGCTATAAATGCCAATCATATCCGCAGCGGTCGGACGGTTCAAACGCAAAGTCAGTCCTGCTTTGGCGTGGATCACCTGCACCCCAAGCAAAACACAGCCTGGTATTATTACCGGATAGAGAGAGGGTGGGTGAAAACAAAATGTTCAATCAACCTCAAAGCTGCAGTGTTGGAGATTATGAGACAGCCAAATTATGCTGACAATTATGTTTCAGCGTGTCTTTTGTGCAGCATGTCTGACACTGATAAATCTGATTCTGTCGGTTTGCAGACAGGAGGTGGCTAACCTCTGTGTGAGGATGTTTTTATTATGTCTCTGTTTACATTCATACTAACAAAAAAACTGGAAAGAAACAAACTCTTGAAAAAAAAAAGTTTTCAAAAAAATAACACATTTATCCTTGATTGATTGATTGATTGATTGAGACTCGTATTAGTAGATTGCACAGTGAAGTACATATTCCGTACAATTGACCACTAAATGGTAACACCCGAATACCTTTTTCAACTTGTTTAAGTCGGGGTCCACTTAAATTGATTCATGATACAGATATATACTATCATCATAATACAGTTATCACACAAGATAATCATCAGAGTATATACATTGAGGTTTGGTTGTTATCATCACTTCAGTCATCAACAATTGTATCATCAGAGAAATGTACATTGAAACATTGTAGGACTTACTTGGTAGGATATGTACAGCAAGTAGTGGACATAGAGAGAGGGATCAGAAAGCATAAGAAAAAGTATCTACATTTGTTTATTTACATTTGATTGTTTACAATCCGGGGAGGGTGTTAGTTTAGGGTTGAAGTTGCCTGGAGGTGTACTTTTAGTGCGGTTTTGAAGGAGGATAGAGATGCCCTTTCTTTTACACCTGTTGGGTGTTCTATGCCACATTGATGTGGCATAGAAAGAGAATGAGTTAAGACCTTTGTTAGATCGGAATCTGGATTTAACGTGGTGAGTGGAGCTCCCCCTGGTGTTGTGGTTATGGCGGTCATTTACGTTAAGGAAGTAGTTTGACATGTACTTCGGTATCAGGGAGGTGTAGCGGATTTTATAGACTAGGCTCAGTGCAAGTTGTTTTACTCTGTCCTCCACCCTGAGCCAGCCCACTTTGGAGAAGTGGGTAGGAGTGAGGTGTGATCTGGGGTGGAGGTCTAGAAGTAATCTGACTAGCTTGTTCTGGGATGTTTGGAGTCTAGATTTTAGGGTTTTGGAGGTGCTAGGGTACCAGGAGGTGCATGCGTAATCGAAAAAGGGTTGAACGAGAGTTCCCGCTAGAATCCTCATGGTGCTTTTGTTGACCAAAGAGGAGATTCTATAGAGGAATTTCGTTCGTTGGTTGACCTTTTTGATTACCTTGGTTGCCATTTTATCACAGGAAAGATTAGCCTCTAGAATGGAACCTAGGTAGGTGACCTCATCTTTCCTGGTGATAACAATGTCACCCACTTTTATAGTGAAGTCATTGACTTTCTTAAGGTTGATGTGGGACCCAAATAGGATGGATTCCGTTTTACCCAAGTGTATGGATAGCTTGTTGTCAGCGAGCCAGGTGCAAGTTGTACAGAGTTCAGCACTGAGGATTTTCTCCACCTGTGACTTGTCCTTGTCTTACATAGGTCTGGAGCCGATAACAAATTCTGCTCGATATATTGACCTACAAATTATTGCCGATAAACGATATTATTGCCATTAGTTTTTAAGACCAAATCAACCACTGATGTAATGATACACTGTAAGAAAAAATTCTGTAAAAAAACGGTCATCTACTGGCAGCTACGGCTGCCAAACGAAAACCATAAAATTTAAGTAAAACATTGTAAACCAAATAATGATCAAAAACATTATATTTACAGAAATTTTCATGAAACGTTTTGCAGAAAAATATCGTAATTTTACAGATTTTTACTAAATTATTTAGATCAACCACCTTTAATAAAGTGACGATGCAAACAGTTCTGCAGAAAAATACCTTTATTCTACAGAGTTTTTCCAAATTATTACAATCAAACACCTTCAATGAAGTGACAATGCTGGCAGTTCCACAGAAAAATACCATTATTTTACAGATTATTTTAAATGATAAATGATAAATGGGTTATACTTGTATAGCGCTTTTCTACCTTCAAGGTACTCAAAGCGCTTTGACAGTATTTCCACATTCACCCATTCACACACACATTCACACACTGATGGCGGGAGCTGCCATGCAAGGCGCTAACCAGCAGCCATCAGGAGCAAGGGTGAAGTGTCTTGCCCAAGGACACAACGGACGTGACTAGGATGGCAGAAGGTGGGGATTGAACCCCAGTAACCAGCAACACTCCGATTGCTGGCACGGCCACTCTACCAACTTCGCCACACCCCACGTTTTCTGAATTGTTAAGATCAACCACCTTTAATAAAGTGACGATGCAACAGTTCTGCAGAAAAATACCTTTATTGTACAGATTGTTAGTATGGACATAGACTTTTATATAACAAGCTACATATTTAATGAAAGGTAATTACTGTAATTTTACATGAATTTGAAAGTAATTTAAGAAAACAGAAAATGCTATGTATAATTAATTTGGTATTTTTCTGTAAAAGAAATAGAATATACATACTTCGTCATTACTGGCATATTACTTAAAATAACAGGGGGATTGTTTATTTACAGATAATGTCTTCAATTCTACAGTTTTATAAACTATTAAAAAAAAATAGAAAAATTACAGTAGAAATTGAAAGTAAATTAACCATAAAAACTTGTTGGTTTTTTTTACAGTGTAATACATCATAATAATCAAAGTTTACCATTTCAAATGCAATTAACTTGTATTTCTCATTCATTTTAACATTGTAATTGTAATGTGTGTATATGTATATATATATATATGGGGCGGTATAGCTCGGTTGGTAGAGTGGCCGTGCCAGCAACTTGAGGGTTCCAGGTTCGATCCTCGCTCCGCCATTCTAGTCACTGCCGTGGGCAAGACACTTTGCTCACTTCCGTTGTGTCCTTGGGCAAGACACTTTACCCACCTGCTCCCAGTGCCACCCACACTGGTTTAATTGTAACTTAGATATTGGGATTTACTATGTAAAAGTGCTTTGAGTCACTAGAGAAAAGCGCTATATAAATATAATTCACTTCACACTAATGTAAACTTTTAAATACCAAGTTAAATAGAAAAAACAAATAAAATTGTTGAACAAAAATCACAACCAAAATCAATAAAATATGTCCGGTCTTCTGTTAATATGTACACCAGGGGTCCCCAAACTCCGGGACCGCATTGGGGTAAAACAATTTGGCTGGGGGCCGCGCTATATATACATATATATATATATATATATATATATATATATATATATATATATATATATATATATATATATATATATATATATATATATATATATATATATATATATATCTACGTAAATGTGTGTGTGTGTATATATGTATATGTCAGTGGCGTGCAGTCACTAGAGGCCCCGCCTCCCCTGCCATCATGGAAAGAAAAAAAAAAGAAAAAGAAAAAAATATTAATTAAATTGTTTTTGTATCCAGTGATTATACTAAAGTTATTTTCCATTTAACTTCACCAGTTTTAGATTATTTTTAGTTTTATTTTCACATTTGCCGTTCAAATACTGAGAAGAGACGGTGTGGTGATCAGCAGCCAGTTGAGGCACTTGTGCCTCACCATGGATTGCGACTCGGCTAACTGCTGGCCTGCTGTGCAGTGAGACCGTATCGCTATATGAATTATATTATACATTTCCATAGTTTAGTTAGCTGAGGTATATAATGTACAGTGTATTTTGTCAACAACTGTATGTGTGTAACGTATTTTTAGTGCTGAGCATTCATAAAACTGCTGCGGAGACACACTGTGTGAGGCTCGTATCATAACCCCGCCTCCTGGTGCCAAGCAACTCCGCCGCAGAATGCACCGCCCGACGGGAGCACCGCGGCCACACCAACCAAAGCCCACACCCAAACCCTCCACGTGCAAGACCGAATCCACCCAAAAGAAGTCACTTAACAAGAAGCCAAAAAGTGCAAAAACAACAATGCTTGCGCTGCAGGAGCCGCGAACGACCGCAGGGACACAACATTAGGTACACCTGCACTGCAGGTTCATATGTTTTTAAATTTGACTGTGATGATGCAGTCGTGCCTCACCAGACATTAACCTCACCGCACGCCACTGGTATATGTAAATGTGTATATATGTGTGTGTGTATATATGTATATGTGTATATATGTATATATATATATATATATATATATATATATATATATATATATATATATATATATATATATATATATATATATATATATATATATATATATGTATATATATGTATATATATATATATATATATATATATATATATATATATATGTATATGTGTATATATGTATATATATATATATATATGTATATGTGTATATATGTATATGTGTCTATATGTGTGTGTATATATATATATGTATATATATATATATATATATATATATATATATATATATATATATATATATATACATATATATGTGTCTATATGTGTGTGTATAAAAAAAAATATATATATATGTATTCATACTGTACATATATATATATATATATTTATATGTATTCATACATATATATTCCTCGTGCACTAATTGACTTAAAGAGCGCACTTGCTGCAAGTCACGTTATCGAAGGCAAAATGCATTTTTAGACATTATGATTTGCCTGAGTGGCTAGGAGACGGTAGAAAATGGACTAGTAAGGACAAATTTAAAAAATAATAATAATGCAAAAAAAAATTAAAAAATTTTTTTACTTGGGACTTCCCACAGGCCGTATTTTGGACGCTGGGGCCCGCGGGCCGTTGTTTGGGGACCCCTGATGTACACAATCAAAATGGCTAAATTAAGTTATGTTGACCAGAATGATCACGGTTATTATTATTATCATTGTGATATTGTTGAATGTTCCCAAAAAGTACCTATAAACGCACTAAAATATTTGAACCAAATAGTGTTTTTTTTAATAACTCAAATAAATGGACACAATATACTTTCTTAGACTTAGACTAACTTTATTGATCCACAAGGGAAATTGTTCCACACAGTAGCTCAGTTACAAAGGATGGAAAGGATAATGCACACAAGGGTACAAAAAGAGGGTGAAAACAAAAGGTATAAAGTAGACCAAAAATGTACCACAGTAGCAATATAAAATATAACATATATGTAATATTTACATATTATTTATACAGTATATAATATATACTGATATATTATATTATGATATTATATTATATTTTGTATAATATATACACTATATAACAAATCCCAATTACCATGTACAATATTACAGTATATGTAAAAGCTGCAGCATAAAATAGAGAGTAAATCCAGCAGAAAATACGCATTCAATTGGCAGAGCAAACATCAAATATTGTTCTGGCTTCAAAAGAGCCAATATTATTCTTATGCGTGTGTTTAAGTATGTTTATCTTTTATTTTAAATTGCAAAGGGTGATCAGTTTTTTCACTTCTGTCCCAACTTGACTGTGGAGTTATCGATCACTTTGTGCAAAAACAGCAGATTATTTATGTTTAATGTGAATACTGTCATTTACTTGTTTAAACAGTCATGTGTTCGTACAAGTTTAGATTGGGGAATGACGTTTCCTAGCGCCAATCTGTCCTCCCGTATCAAAGTGCAGTTATGAATGACGGCTTTTCGACCATTTTAATGTACAAAACCCAAAACCAGTGAAGTTGGCACGTTGTGTAAATGGTAAATACAATTAGAATACAATGATTAGCAAATCCTTTTCAACCTATATTCAATTGAATAGACTGCAAAGACAATATATTTAATGTTCGAACTGGAAAGCTTTTTTTTTTTGCAAATATTAGCTCATTTGGAATTTGATGCCTACGACATGTTTCAAAAAAGCTGGCACAAGTGTCAGAAATGACTGAGAAAGTTGAGAAATGCTCATCAAACACTTATTTGGAACATCCCACAGGTGAACAGGCTATTTGGTAACAGGTGGGTGTCATGATTGGTTATAAAAGCGGCTTCCATGAAATGCATTCACAAACAAGGATGGGGCGAGAGTCACCACTTTGTGAACAAATACGTGAGAAAATTGTCGAACAGTTTAAGAACAACATTTCTCAACGAGCTATTGCAAGGAATTTAGGGATTTCACCATCTACGGTCCGTAATATCATCAAAAGGTTCAGAGAATCTGGAGAAATTACTGCACGTAAGCGATGATATTATGGACCTTCGATCCCTCAGGCGGTGCTGCATCAAAAAGCGACATCAGTGTGTAAAGGATATCACCACATGGACTCAGGAACACTTCAGAAAACCACTGCCAGTAACTACAGTTTGTCACTACATCTGTAAGTGTAAGTTAAAACTCTACTATGCAAAGCGAAAGCATTTTATCAACAACACCCAGAAACGCCGCCGGCTTCGCTGCATCAGTCCATCGAAGATGGACTGATGCAAAGTATAAACATGTTCTGTGGTCTGACGAGTCCACATTTCAAATTGTTTTTGGAAACTGTGGATGTTGTGTCCCCTGGAACAAAGAGGACAATAACCATCCACATCTGTGATGGTATGGGGGTGTATTAGTGCCCAAGTCATGGGTAACTTACACATCTGTGAAGGCGCCATTAATGCTGAAAGGTACTTTCAGGTTTTGGAGCAACATATGTTGCCATCCAAGCCACATTATCATAGACGCCCCTGCTTATTTCAGCAAGCAAAGCCACATGTTACAACAGCGTGGCTTCATAGTAAAAGAGTGCGGGTACTAGACTGGCCTGGCTGTAGTCCAGACCTGTCTCCCATTGTAAATGTGTGGCGCATTATGAAGCCTAAAATACCACAACGGAGACCCCCGGACTGTTGAACAACTTAAGCTGTACATCAAGCAAGAATGGGAAATAATTGGTCTCCTTAGTTCCCAAATGTTTACTGAGTGTTGTTAAAAGGAAAGGCCATGTAACACAGTGGTAAAAATGCCCCGTGGCAATTTTTTGCAATGCGTTGCTGCCATTAAATTCTAAGTTAATGATTATTTGCAAAAAAAAAAGATGTTTCTCAGTTCGAACATTAAATATCTTGTCTTTGCAGTCTATTCAACTGAATATAAGTTGAAAAGGATTTGCAAATCATTGTATTCTGTTTTTATTTAGGATGAACACAACGTGCCAACTACACTGGTTTGGGGGTTTTGTAATACGGTAATACTAACCGTTATTATTTCTATGGTTTATTTGTAGTACGAACGCCCACAGCCGCAGAAACCGATGCAAAAGTGTGACCGCTCTTGCAGACACGCACATTAAAAAAAAAACACACACTCCGATACGAAGGTGAGAGCCGCATGAGGGTGGGGGGGCTATGACTGCTCTGTGTGATGCGCCGCACAAGGAGTCAAAGACACTTGATGAAGGACAAGATGATTAAACCCCTTCTTTTCATTCCGAGCAGCTGCTGTAACCGATGAAAAGCGTGAATGCTCTTAAAACATGCAAATGGCAATTTATAAACGCTGGAAAACTTACCGTCTTAACTTTTATTTGTCGGTTAATTGACCTATCGAATACCCTTACACTTTTACGACCGTTTTAAAAGGCACCTAAAATATCACATTTCTGCAGAACATTAGTTCTATGTCCCTTTTTGTCACATTGGCTCGCAGTCTACACAAAAACCCCCGCGCTGCTTTGTTTCGAAGCCTTGTCCTTTCAGAGCTGCTGTGACAGTCTCTTAGATGACTGTAATTAGCGTTCAGAAACCACTGTGGTTATTTTGATTGTGCAAATACTTCGCTACTTATGGTGGTGGTTCTAAATAGCTTTGCAAATTCTGGCAGTGGCAGCAGCTTCAGTGTCAAAGGGTTTTTAAGAGGGGTCCTAGTCAGATTTATTTCTACATTTAAACTCCTTTTTGTGGTCTTTACAACAAGTGTTTTATTCCAAATTTTGCATATGTTTTGCTTTTTGGACCATCTTCAAGCTGCTTTTGTCACACCACGTCGTTCCATATTTGGAGTTTCTTGGTAAATTTCTGGGTGTAGTTTTTTAGTTCCTGTCCTGCGCTCTTATTTTGTGGTTTTTCACTTTCCTTTTTTCCCTTTCCTGCAGGAGCTTTATGCCTGCCCTTGAGCAGTTTTCCCCTCACCTGTTTTCTGTTTTTTTATTGACACTATTTAAGTCAGGGGTGTCCAAACTTTTTCCACTGAGGGCCGCACACGGAAAAATTAAAGGCCTACTGAAATGAAGTTGTTTTATTGAAACGGGGATAGCAGATCCATTCTATGTGTCATACTTGATCATTTCGCGATATTGCCATATTTTTGCTGAAAGGATTTAGTAGAGAACAACGACGATAAAGTTTGCAACTTTTGGTCGCTGATTAAAAAAAGCCTTGCCTATACCGGAAGTAGCGTGACGTCACAGGAGGTAGGATTCCTCACAATTCCCCGTTGTTTACAATGGAGCGAGAGAGATTCGGACCGAGAAAGCGACGATTACCCCATTAATTTGAGCGAGGATGAAAGATTTGTGGATGAGGAACGTTAGAGTGAAGAACTAGAGAGGCGGTGCAGGGTGTATCTTTTTTCGCTCTGACCGTAACTTAGGTACAAGGGCTCATTGGATTCCACACACTCTCCTTTTTCTATTGTGGATCACGGATTTGTATTTTAAACCACCTCGGATACTATATCCTCTTGAAAATGAGAGTCGAGAACGCGAAATGGACATTCACAGTGACTTTTATCTCCACGACAATACATCGGCGAAGCTCTTTAGCTACTGAGCTAACGTGATAGCATCTGGCTCCAATGCAGATAGAAACAAAATAAATAAATCCCTGACTGGAAGGATAGACAGAAGATCAACAATACTATTAAACCATGGACATGTAACTACACGGTTAATAATTCTCAGCCTGGCAAAGCTTAACAATGCTGTTGCTAACGACGCTGAAGCTAACTTAGCAACCGGACCTCACAGAGCTATGATAAAAACATTAGCGCTCCACCTACGCCAGCCAGCCCTCATCTGCTCATCAACACCCGTGCTCACCTGCGTTCCAGCGATCGACGGCGCGACGAAGGACTTCACCCAATCATCCGTGCGGTTGGCGGCTAGCATCGGCTACCGCGTCTGCTATCCAAGTAAGTACTCCTTGTTGTGTTGCTACAGCCAGCCGCTAATACACCGATCCCACCTACAACTTTCTTCTTTGCAATCTCCATTGTTCATTAAACAAATTGCAAAAGATTCACCAACACAGATGTCCAGAATACTGTGGAATTGTTCGATGAAAACAGAGCAGTTTGTATGGGGACACATTGGGTACGAATACTTCCGTTGCCGTCGTGACGTCACACGCATACGTCATCATACATAGACGTTTTCAACCGGAAGTTAGCGGGTAATTTAAAATTGCACTTTATAAGTTAACCCACCGTATTGCATGTGTTGCAATGTTAAGATTTCATCATTGATATATAAACTATCAGACTGCGTGGTCGGTAGTAGTGGGTTTCAGTAGGCCTTTAAAGCATGCGGGGGCCATTTTGATATTTTCATTTTCAAACCATAACAAATTATATAGATTTTTTTTTTTAACATTTAGGGCTCCTAGGGCCCATAAAGGGTCTCAGTCATTAAAATGTTAAAAACAAGTCAAATTATTATTGCCTATTATTATATATGCCTTTTTTGTCAAAGACAACTTTGTTTTTTATAGTAAAACTGAAATACGCAGTATTTCCCCCACCGCCCAAAACATTCAGAAAGCAATGTATGATGTGAAGTAATTGGAGCCCTGAAAAGATCAATAATGCATGACACCATTGATTTTATTTTCATATTATTATTTTTGATTAATCACAGTGAAAAGATCAATAAAATCCCACTAAATATCTTTGGGATCCGCTCATAAAGTGATAATTTTGTATTATTATTTGTTTTACTTTCAACACTTAAGTTACGAGATCAACTTCAGATATATCTGTCGATTTTACGTTTGAACTATTATTTTGTTTGTTTTATGCTCTTTTGTCAAAGAAAACTTGGATGTATTTACATGGCAACCACACAATATATGCAATATTTTTTCCACATAAAACATTTTAATGTGAAATAATTGAAGTAGTTGGAGCCTTGAATAGGTCAATAATTCATTATAACATTGAATTTTTGTCTTTTTTTTTTTTTGAGCAATGACAAAAAAAGGAAAATAAAGATAGACAAAAGAAAAAAAACAGCCCGCATGGCAGATTTGTGTCAACATTGCAACTTTTTCTAGTTAGATTTCACCTCATTCCACTTTTTTAATGTTTTTTTGAGTTTTGCAATGGCATTTCAAGAATGTGTGGCGTGCCGCTAAACAATTAGCTGCGGGCCGCAAATGGCCCCCAGGCCGCACTTTGGACACCCCTGATTTAAATTGAGCTTGCGACACCATTGGTTTGTCGAGGCAGCATTCACTATTCACTGGTGACTCTTGATTCTTTGACGCACGTACTTTGTGGACGCCGTCTGCTCCCCATTCCTTGTAAATAGTCAATTAAATGGGTTATACTTGTATAGCGCTTTTCTACCTTCAAGGTACTCAAAGCGCTTAGACAGTATTTCCACATTCACCCATTCACACACACATTCACACACCGAAGGCGGGAGCTGCCATGCAAGGCACTAACCACGACCCATCAGGATTGAAGTGTCTTGCTCAAGGACACAACGGACGTGACGAGGTTGGTAGAAGGTGGTGAATGAACCAGGAACCCTCAGGTTGCTGGCACGGCCACGCTCCCAACTGCGCCACACCGTTCCGTTGTAAGTGTTTTTGCTGTGTTCCAGCATTTCGTTTTTGTTTCTTTCATAGTCTGTCCAGTCAGAGCACTTCCCTGTTGCTCTCGCTTTTTGTTTGTTTGTTCCTTCTCGTTTGTCTGCATTTTAAAATCACTACAACCTCCGTCGTCTTCCACGACGCACCTTGACGGAATGTCCCGACCACGTGATTTCGCAGACGATTACGCCGACGAGGAATATGAGAGGATTTTTTGGGGCTAAAATGGAGGCAGAGGCTTCACGGTACCCCCCCCCCCCCCCCCCCCCCCCCCCCCCCACCCGAGGTACGAGAGACTATGATGTGGGGGCCAGATGGCAGTCTGGTCCCAATCGACTCTTTTTGGCCGAGTCACGAGCCTGCGCGTCGTCGACCAAGGCCAGCTTAATCATGCTATACCAGGGGTCGGCAACCCAAAATGTTGAAAGAGCCATATTGGACCAAAAATACAAAAACAAATCTGTCTGGAGCCGCAAAAAATTAAAAGCCATATTACATGTGTCATGAGCTATAAATGTAATTAAGAGGACTTAAAGGAAACTAAATGACCTCAAATATAGCTACAAATGAGGCATAATGATGCAATATGTACACATCGCTAGCCTAAATAGCATGTTAGCATCGATTAGCTTGCAGTCATGCAGTGACCAAATATGTCTGATTAGCACTCCACACAAGTCAATAACATTAAAAAAAACTCACCTTTGTGCACTCATGCACAACGTTAAAAGTGTGGTGGACAAAATGAGACAGAAAAAGTGGCATAAAACACGTCCTAGAAAGTCGGAGAAAGTTATACAATGTAAACAAACTATACGGTGAGTTCAAGGACCGCCAAAATAAGTAGGACAAAACGGCGCTCGCCAAATACTCGAATCAGTGAAGCATGTTTAATATAAACAGTGTGATTTATAACAATTAGCGAGGTTTGTGTCATGTTTGTCCTCCTACAGAAAACATTCTAAAACAAAAAAATAGATTTTTTTCCCCTCATCTTTTTCCATTCTTCATACATTTTTGAAAAATTTCCAGAGAGCCACTAGGGCGGCGCTAAAGAGCCGCATGCGGCTCTAGAGCCGCGGGTTGCCGACCCCCGTGCTATACCAACGCGCAGCCTCCTCTGCTGCACCTTTCCTCTCCTAAGGGGGTGGAATACAAGAACCCCATTGACCACTTTGCCTCTTTGTTCCCGGCTCGGGCTGTTGGCCAAAGTTCCCAATTAGTCAAGACATTGACACAACATTTTAATTTTGCCAGGGATGTCTTCTGTCATCATTTTTTGCGTTGTTGATTTGATGTCACAGAGGGGTGACATGTTTGTTCGAATCCCAGTCAACAAAGATTTCTAGGGCATGTGAAGGACAGGACAACAGGTCAGTGTCAGGGTGGTTTCAGTTCCCGAGACCGAAGGAATAATCCATCAATTCCTATCAACGGTAACTTAATATGGTGTCATTTACTATAAGGTGAACAGTTTACAACAAAAATGGACACCTTATAAATGACCACTTTAGATTAGGGTTGTACGGAATACTTGTACTAATAAAGTACCGCGGTACTAATTAATTAATGTCACTGAAAACTACCAGTTCCCCTTTTTTTCACTGGCCTGACAGCACGCCGTCGTGACACTGCTGGTTTTACGAGCAGAGGAGCATGTTCGGCAAAACACACTTACAAGCAGACAGAGTGTGTAGACAGAAAAGGGAGAACGGACGCATTTTGGCTTAACAACTAACGACAAAGGTGAAGTTATAACACTGAAAGGCGGCTCAGCAGGAGGCGCTTTTTAAAAACATGGCTAGCTAGCCAGCGGCTAACGTCCAGCCGCAGTCGGCAGTGTTTACTGTCAGGTTCAAACACTGATGACGAAGCAAGGAATCATGCAGAGGCAGAGTTCAATTTAGCTCATGAGGAGAACGGATGGAGCTGCACACTTAGTCACAGTCTCGCCCTACGCTCTAAGGCAGTGGTTCTCAACCTTTTTTCATTGATGTACCCCCTGTGAAATTTTTTTTAATTCAAGTACCCCCCAATCAGAGCAAAGCCTTTTTGGTTGAAAAAAAGAGATAAAGAAGTAAAATACAGCACTATGTCATCAGTTTCTGATTTATTAAATTGTAAAACAGTGCAAAATATTGCTCATTTGTAGTGGTCTTTCTTGAACTATTTGGAAAAAAAGATAGGGTTTTTTTTATATTTATAAAGGATTTTTGAATTGTTGCTATTTTTAGAATATTTAAAAAAAATCTCACGTACCCCTTGGCATACCTTCAAGTACCCCCAGGGGTACGCGTACCCCCATTTGAGAACCACTGCTCTAAGGTACAGCTCCGGGTCCCTCTATTTTTTCAGGAGTTCCCCAGTCAACATCACTGAGGCCGCCTCTAAAAGGAGTGGTCACACATATCATGCAAAGCAGCTCCAGTACGCACGATACGTGACGGAATGTGCTGGGGCCTTGTGATTTCGCCTTGTCTCTGCTTCGTCTGCGTGCTGTCGTCTTATCTTCGTTGAGGTCCTTGAAGTCCTTGGCTGTTAGCGGGCTAAAACAAAGATAACATCTGCGGCTGAGGCCACCCCTCAGACAAGAAAATTTGTCCTTGCACAGATAGAAAAAGTACAGCTTGAGCACAATAGCTAATAACTATAGCAACGGACTTTAAAGGCCTACTAAAATAAGATGTTCTTATTCAAACGGGGATAGCAGATCCATTCTATGTGTCATACTTGATCATTTTGCGATATTGACATATTTTTGCTGAAAGGATTTAGTAGAGAACATCGACGATAAAGTTCGCAAATTTTGGTCGCTGATAAAAAAGCCTTGCCTGTACTGGAAGTAGCGTGACATCACAGGTTGTGGAGCTCCTCACATCTGCACATTGTTTACAATCATGGCCACCAGCAGCGAGAGCGATTGGGACCGAGAAAGCGACGATTTCCCAATTAATTTGAGCGATGATGAAAGATTTGTGGATGAGGAAAGTGAGAGTGAAGGACTAGAGGGCAGTGGAAGCGATTCAGATAGGGAAGATGCTGTGAAAGGCGGGTGGGACCTGATATTCAGCTGGGAATGACTAAAACAGTAAATAAACACAAGACATATATATACTCTATTAGCCACAACACAACCAGGCTTATATTTAATATGCCACAAATTAATCCCGCATAACAAACACCTCCCCCCTCCCGTCCATATAACCCGTCAATACAAATCAAACACCCGCACAACACACTCAATCCCACAGCCCAAAGTACCGTTCACCTCCGCAAAGTTCATACAGCACATATAGTTCCCCAAAGTTACATAGCGGCACGCACGTACGGGCAAGCGATCAAATGTTTGGAAGCCGCAGCTGCGTACTCACGGTACCGCGTATCCAACTCAAAGTTCTCCTGGTAAGAGTCTCTGTTGTCCCAGGCCAATGGTAAAGCTTGTCCCAGGCCAATGGTAAAGCTTGACTGTCATCGTTCGGGAATGTAAACAATGAAACACCGGCTACGTGTTTGTGTTGCTGCAGCCGGCCACTAATACACCGCTTCCCACCTACAGCTTTCTTCTTTGCTATCTCCATTGTTCATTAAACAAATTGCAAAAGATTCACCAACACAGATGTCCAGAATACTGTGGAATTTTGCAATGAAAACAGACGACTTAATAGCTGGCCACAATGCTGTCCCGAAATGTCCGCTACAATCCGTGATGTCACGCGCAAACGTCATTATACCGAGACGTTTTCAGCAGGATATTTCGCGGGAAATTTAAAATTGCACTTTATAAGTTAACCCGGCCGTATTGGCATGTGTTGCAATGTTAAGATTTCATCATTAATATATAAACTATCAGACTGCGTGGTCGGTAGTAGTGGGTTTCAGTAGGCCTTTAAGCATACTAAAGTTGTGTGATAACTTACACATAATTATTCTAACATTGCGCTACTTCTAAATCACTAATCCTCGCCTCCATGGCGACATATAAACTCTGTTCTTACAAGTATCATCCCTGCAGGACGAGGACTAGCTAAACATGCTTCACTACACACCCTAGGAGGATACGATAGCTGGCAGCTGATAGAAATGTTTCTCAGCATGCCTTGTTGTCGTTGCAATAATCACTTCTGACTGCGTTTTCAAGCGCCTTGTGTGTGGTATTTCATACAAACAGGGTTTAATAGGGAAAGTCTTGATTTTAGTCGTGTACAATAAATGATTGCTGCTTTTGGTGGTAATCTGACACCCTTAGTAAGAATGGTTAGTGCAATGCATGTAATTAATATGACTGTGTCGAGTGTAATACATAAGGTGTATGTGAGAGACATATGGTGGTTTTGCTGAAAATCTCCCTGTGGGCGGAAGGCATGACCTTTTAAAAATGGTCTCATGAGCCGGATGAAATACCCCTCCGGTGAAAAACTGCCAGACGGTTAACAATGCAGGTACTCCGCCTATAAATCTTTCTGAAAAACAACTCCAAGAATGTTTGATGTAAACATGCAGTAACCATGTAGTAAGAAGCACATTCTTGATAATGTGTAATATTTACAGTGCCCTGGTTATTTTGAGCTTTTTCCTAAGCGCATTGATTTCACAGAGCGCATAGCGACGAACCCTACTTTGTCAACAACAACAGCATAGAGAGTGGATTCTGTGTTTGCTACTACTAATCTACCGTATTTTCCAGGCCATAGGGCGCACTACCAATGAATAGTCTATTTTTTATCTTTTTTCATATATAAGGCGCACCGGATTATAGAGCGCATTAAAGGAGTCTTTTTTTTTTTTTTTTCTAAATGTAAAACTCTTCCTTGTGGTCTACATAACATGTAAGGGTGGTTCTTTGGTCAAAATGTTGCATGGATTATGTTTTACAGATCATCTTTAAGCCGCTTTCTGACACGTATGTACCTTCGGCAGCGTCTTCTCCCCGTCATCTTTGTTGTAGCGGTGTAGCGTGCAAGGACGGGTGTGGAAGAAGTGTCAAAAGAAGGAGCTAACTGTTTTAATGACATTCAGACTTTACTTCAATCAATAACGGAGCAGCATCTCCTCATCCGGAAACGACAGCACCGGAAATGTGTCCCGTGAAAAACCGTCCGACCAGAACTTTAATAACTAAAGTTCCTTGGGTGAATAATGTAAACTCACTACACCGGTATGTTTTAGCGCTTTCAGGGCGAGTTTACTGACAGGTATAAGTAAGAACTTTACACGACTTTATATTAGAAATAGCAACAGCGGAGGATGAATTCCACATAACAAGAAGATAGAGATCGACTACAAAGGCGGATAATTTTTCAAGATTTATGCAGATCCCAAATACAGATCAGCAGGTACCAGAAGGTAAAAAAAATAGCTTTTGTCTAATATTGCGAAAGAAAATGCCTGATAATGTCTTACCTTATACACACACCATAATAATACTCGTACGTTGAAGCACATCAAACGGTGCGGCCTACACGTATCTCTTAAGTTTGACTGGTCACACTTATCATTTACACCATGTACCAAAATAAAATTGCTTCGAGGTGGGTACGCTCAACCAAACTTATTCCTTACATTAGGCCAGTGGTTCTTAACCTGGGTTCGATCGAACCCTAGGGGTTCGGTGAGTTGGCCTCAGGGGTTCGGCGGAGGTCAAAACACACCCGACTCATCGTGTAAATACAAACTTCTCCCTATCGGCGTATTACGGATACAACAACAGCTGACTGGTTTGCAGGTGTGTAATTTGTTGTGAGTTTATGCGCTGTGTTGGTTTTGTTGTTTGAACAAGGTGATGTTCATGCACGGTTCATTTTATGCACCAGTAAAAAAAACATGGTAACACTTTAGTATGGGGAACATATTCACCATTAATAGGTTGCTTATTAACATTCCAATTAGTAACATTGGCTCTTAACTAGTCATTATTAAGTACTTATTAATGCCTTGTTCACCATGAATTGATTTACGTGGACCCCGAATTCGGGTGTTACCATTTAGTGGTCAATTGTACGGAATATGTACTGTACTGTGCAATCTACTAATAAAAGTTTCAATCAATCAATCAATGGCCTTATTATAACTCTAACCCTGACCCTAACCCCAACCAAATAACTCTAAATTAAGTCTTTATTACTTAGAATATGTTCCCCTAGTTTCCAAATAACTCTAAATTAAGTCTTTGTTACTTAGAATATGTTCCCCATACTAAAGTGTTACCTAAAACATATAACTTTGTCTTGAATTTGAAAAAAAAAAAATTGTTATTAAAGGTTCAGTGAATGCGCATATGAAACTGGTGGGGTTGGTTACCTCCAACAAGGTTAAGAACCACTGCATTAGGCACACCGGTTTATAAGGTGCCCTGTTGAGTTTTGAGGGAAAAAAAGGATTTTAAGTGTGCCTTGTAGTCCGGAAAATACGGTACGATAAGTATTTTGGGACAAATGATATCGCTATAGTTTTTTAAAAATATATATTTTATTTGGAACACGTTGGGCCTAGTGTGTGAATGTTTCTATATCTGTGTTGGCTCTGCGATGAGGCGGCGACTTGTCCAGGGTGTACCCTGCCTTCCGCCCGAATGCAGCTGGGATAGGCTCCAGCCCCCCCGCCACTCCCAGAGTGACAATCGGTAGAAGATGGATGGATGTGAGAACTTCACAAGCCAATATTTTTGCTCAAGTGGTCAACGGTCCAAAAGGAGTGGGGAAAAAGGCAGAGCTTGTCTGGTCCCACCCCTGTGATGACAAGGTAAGAACCAAATGAACCCCACAGGAGCTAGGCAAGAAAAAAATCATGTGTGGGAAGAAACCTCGGACAGAACCCAGGCTCTGTGTGGTGGCCGTCTGTCTCGACCAGTTTGGTAGAGAGACAGAGTAGAGGCAACACTACACCATCTAGTACTCGTGCTAAAAGTTTTATCACCAATATAAGATAATAAAACCTTCACTTTCAATGTCCGTTCTCACTGGGATGTCGACTGATGGGATGATTGTATCTTTCAGCACAATACTTGTGCTCCTTGTTTAGGAAGGACTAAGAAAAGGGACATACCTGTATATATGTTTTTGTGGATGATGGGCAAAATTCCCCCCAACGGAGCTCAGTTTTCCTTTAAATGTCATACATACGCTTTAAACAGCAAAGAAAAACTGCTCACTTCATTCCAGCAGGTAAACGTCCAACCTTTATAATGCAAAGCCAAACATCGTCAAGTCATCTCCCCAAGTTCCTACGCCTATCTCCCGCCTAAAGTAATAAACCACTTCTGTCTAATTATGTTAGAACAAAATGGATTAATTTCATTTCGGCAAGTGGCCTAATTATCTCAGAAAACGGGCACCTGCTTCAGTCTCAGTAGACACACAACACAGACATGAGGGAATGTTTGTTTACCTTCAACTACAAACGAAGACTAAACCTGTTTAATTTGTGAGCGGCCAAAAATGAGGAGCCGACGAGCCAGACAGACTTCACACTAAAAGACACGTTCTCCAGAAGGAGTCCAGGAGGCATTTGTTTCATTTACAACAATCTTGGGGTCGTATAGGAAGTTGGATGCAACTTGTTTATGTATGAGGTAAAGACACTTTCCTTGGACTGGTTGGGTCACTTTTTCACCTGAAACGGCCCCAAATGGATCGGTCCCATCTACTTTTATACACGATAGGCCATGGAATTCGGGAAAGACTAAACATATCTGAAGGTCCCAAATTACACCAAAAAAAGCCATCTTCTACCAAAAGGTCCCAATGGAACCCAAATTATCCCCATGTCCCCCAAAAAAAGGACTTACCGTATTTTCCGGACCATAAGGCGCACTGCCGATGAATGGTCTATTTTTGATCGTTTTTCATATATAAGGCGCACCGGAGTATAGGGCGCATTAAAGGAGTCATATTATTATAATTTTTTTTCTAAACGTAAAATACTTCCTTGTAATGGTGGTTCTTTGGTCAAAATGTTGCATAGATGATGTTTTACAGATCATCTTCAAGCCGCTTTCTGACAGACGCTTCCGGATGCGCCGTTTTGTGGGCGGTCTTATTTACGTGGCTCACCTTCGACAGCGTCTTCTCCCCGTCATCTTTGTTGTAGCGGTGTAGCGTGCAAGGACGGGAGTGGAAGAAGTGTCAAAAGATGGAGCTAACTGTTTTAATGACATTCAGACTTTACTTAAATCAACAACAGAGCAGCATCTTCTCATCCGAAACAACAAGGGACACATTTCTGGAAATGTGTCCCGTGAAAAAACGTCCGACCAGAACTCTCTAATAACTAAAGTTCCTTGGGTGAATAATGTAAACTCACTACACCGGTATGTTTTAGCTGTTTTTCATGGCGAGTTTACTGACAGATATAAGTAAGAACTTTACACTACTTTATATACAAACCCCGTTTCCATATGAGTTGGGAAATTGTGTTGGATTTAAATATAAACGGAATACAATGATTTGCAAATCCTTTTCAACCCATAATCAATTGAATGCAATACAAAGACATTTGATGTTCAAACTTTTTTAACTTAAAATTGCATGGCTGCAACATGTGCCAAAGTAGTTGGGAAAGGGCATATTCACCACTGTGTTACATGGCCTTTCCTTTTAACAACACTCAGTAAACGTTTGGGAACTGAGGAGACACATTTTTTAAGCTTCTCAGATGGAATTCTTTCCCATTCTTGCTTGATGTACAACTTAAGTTGTCCAACAGTCCGGGGGTCTCCTTTGTGGTATTTTAGGCTTCATAATGCGCCACACATTTTCAATGGGAGACAGGTCTGGACTACAGGCAGGCCAGTCTAGTACCCGCACTCTTTTACTATGAAGCCACGTTGATGTAACACGTGGCTTGGCATTGTCTTGCTGTAATAAGCAGGGTAACGTCAATGGTAACATTGCTTGGATGGCACCATAAGTTGCTCCAAAACCTGTATGTACCTTTCAGCATTAATGGCGCCTTCACAGATGTGTAAGTTACCCATGTCTTGGGCACTAATACACCCCCATACCATCACAGATGCTGGCTTTTCAACCGGATGGTTCTTTTCCTCTTTGGTCCGGAGGACATGACATCCACAGTTTCCAAAAACAACTTGAAATGTGGACTCGTCAGACCACAGAACACTTTTCCACTTTGTATCAGTCCATCATAGATGAGTTAATGCCCAGCGAAGCCGACGGCATTTCTGGGTGTTGTTGATAAACGGTTTTCGCCTTGCATAGGAGAGTTTTAACTTGCACTTACAGATGTAGCGACCAACTGTAGTTACTGACAGTGGGTTTCTGAAGTGTTCCTGAGCCCATGTGGTGATATCCTTTACACACTGATGTCGCTTGTTGATGACATCACATTGTTGTCTTTGTAGCATATTCAACTGAATATGGGTTGAATATGATTTGCAAATCATTGTATTCCGTTTATTTTTACATCTAACACAATTTCCCAACTCATATGGAAACGGGGTTTGTAAGAAATGGCAACAGCGGAGGATGAATGTCCCATAATAAGAAGATAGAGAAAAAGAAGAAGCTTATCGACTACGTAGTCGGCACGGACTACAAAGGCGGATGTGCACAAATTTCCAGTACTTATGCAGATCCCAAATACAGATCAGCAGGTACCAGAAGGTAAGAAAAGTTGCTTTTGCATAATACTGCGAAACAAAACGCCAGATAATATGTCTTACTTTATACACACACCATAATAATACTCGTATGTTGAAGCACATCAAGCGGTGTGGCTTCATAGCTTACCAAAGTCGTACTAAATCATTTTGATAGATTTTTGAGTGCCGTGTGTAATGTTCTATATTTTCAATGGAACATAGAAAATATTGGTGTTGTTTACTTGAGTCATATTGCCATCATAGTGCAGCCTACACATCTCTCTTATGTTTGACTGCCATGTCACACTTATCATTACACAATGTACCAAATAAAATAGCTTGGAGGTGGGTAAGCTCCACCAAACGTATTCCTTACATTAGGCGCGCCGGGTTAAAAGGCACACAAAAAAGGATTTTAAGTGTGCCTTATAGTCCGGAAAATCCGGTACTTTGAAACATCGGAGTGCCCTGTAGGTCTGAAATGGGCTGAAATTGTTCCAAAGTTCCCCAAATAGGGCTCACCCCTAAAAGACACTGTGTTTTAGGAGGTCCAAAATGGGTCCAAATCACAGCGTTTATTGTACCCATTTAGGGCCTAAATGAGTACAATTGAGACAATACAATTGACTTAGGTTTGGGAAAAAAATGACCAAGTACCGTCTAATCCTACAACGGGTGAGGGAATGATGGGCATGAGACCGACAGGCAGATTGGTGCTGTGTCTGTAGTAGGGTTGTACGGTATACCGGTATTAGTATAGTCCCGCGATACTAATGAATCATCTTCGGTGCTATACCGTCGTCGTCACGTCATGTAATCGCTGGTTTACGAGTAGAGGAGCATGTTCGGCAGCGCACAATCACGGAGTACTTACAAGCAGACACAGTGTGTAGACAGAAAAGGGAGAACGGACGCATTTTGGCTTAAAAACTAACGATAAAGGTGAAGCTCTAACACTGAAACGCCCTCAGGAAGAGGTGCTTTAAGACATGGCTAGCTATCTAGCGGCTAAAGTCCAGCCGCAGTCGGCAGTGTTGTAGCTACTTCTAAATCACTAATCCTCGCCTCCATGGCGACAAATAAAATAAGTTTCTTACAAGTATCATCCCTGCAGGACGAGGAATACCGTATTTTTCGGACTATAAGTCGCAGTTTTTTTTACTAAGGAGCGACTTATGTGTGAAATTATTAACACATTACCGTAAAATATCAAATAATATTATTTAGTTCATTCACGTAAGAGACTAGACGTATAAGATTTCATGGGATTTAGCGATTAGGAGTGACAGATTGTTAGGTAAACGTATAGCATGTTCTATATGTTATAGTTATTTGAATGACTCTTACCATAATATGTTACGTTAACATACCAGGCACGTTCTCAGTTGGTTATTTATGCCTCATATAACGTACACTTATTCAGCCTGTTGTTCACTATTCTTTATTTATTTTAAATTGCCTTTCAAATGTCTATTCTTGGTGTTGGGTTTTATCAAATACATTTCCCCAAAAAATGCGACTTATACTCCAGTGCGGTTTATATATGTTTTTTTCCTTCTTTATTATGCATTTTCGGCCGGTGCGACTTATACTCCGGAGCGACTTATAGTCCGAAAAATGCGGTAGCTAAACATGCTTCACTACACACCGTAGCTCACCGGCGTCACAATGTAAACAAACGCCATTGGTGGATCTACACCTAACATCCACTGTAATGATACCAAGTACAGGAGCGTATCTAGTCAATACTATGATTACGTCGATATTTTTGGGGATCACATCTTCTTTCGTTTTTTTTAAATGTCTTTTATGTTTATAAGCTCAGGAAATATGTCCCTGGACACGTGAGGACTTTGAATATGACCAATGTATGATCCTGTAACTACTTGGTATCAGGTTGATGCCCAAATTTGTGGTATCATCCAAAAATGATATAAAGTATCAAACAACAGAAGAATAAGTGATTTTTACATTTTAACAGAAGTATAGATAGAACATGTTAAAAGAGAAAGTAAGCAGATATTAACAGTAAATAAACAAGTATATTAATAATTCATTTTCTACCACTTGTCCTTAATAATTTTGACAAAATAAAAGAATGGAAAATGACACAATATGTTACTGCATATGTCAGCAGACTAAATTAGGAACCTTTGTTTGCTTACTTACTACTAAAAGACAAGTTGTCTAGTATGTTCACAATTTTATTTAAGGACAAACTTGCAATAAGAAACATATGTTTAATGTTTTGTTAAATTAAAGCCAATAAATCAATTTTTTGTGGTCCCCTTTATTTAGAAAAGTACCGAAAAATATCGAAATAATATCGGTAACAAAATATTGGTATCGGGACAACACGAGTCTGTAGTAACGGGTCACAGTTTGACTCCCAGCTGGCCTGGGAACCTCTTGGCAGGCATCCCTTCGACAGAACCGGAGGAGTTGGCCATAGACTGATACCCCTGTGACCCGTACTCTGATAAGTGGAAGAAATTGCATAGATGGATGGATGTCGTCTGTGGTTTAATGCAATACTGTAAAATGCTTATAGACATTCTCATTCATCAGGTTATTGTATTCTACGGACTATGGATCGATTGCAACTGAACTGTTCACTAATGCAAACAGGGGAGACAAAATGCCTCATCATTAAATTCTAGAATTATAGAAATTAGAAAGGTGTGTCAGGTGATAAGCGGGTCAAGATGAAGGAGAGAAAATGTTAACCTCTTGATGCTGAGGAGGTGAACTTCATTGGCCTCTAAAATAATTCTAATTAAATGATGTTGAAAGGTCAGGAACAAGTGGTCTGGATAAACGGGCTTGGCGTAGTTCCACCCTGTTTGCCTGCCGTCTAATCCTAAATCCTCTTCCTGCAAAAGTCTGATTTTAGTTCAGAAGCTTTTTTTTTTCCATTGCTTCTCCTTCATGGCTTGTCAATCTCTCATTAACCGCTTTAACGCTGGGATCGAGAAGCCTGCTCGAATAGGACATATCCAAAATAAACATGATTTTCTCTGCATGTGTGAGGGGGATAATCCTGGTACGAAAGTAAAAGGGAGACTTTGATGGTTACTGTAGATGTGATTAAAAAATAAATAAACCATTAAAGCAGGGCTGTCCAAAGTGCGGCCAAAACCATTTTCAGCCCGCAGTTATTTTTTATTGGCTCTCAACATGTTTTGAAAATGTTATTAATTACTGATGAGGTACTGTATTTTCCGGACCATAGGGCACACCGGATTATAATAATAATAATGGATTAGATTTATATAGCGCTTTTCTAGACAATCCAAAGCGCTTCACAGAGAAGTGAGAACTAGGGATGTCCGATACTGGGTTTTTGCCGATATCCGATATTCCGATATTGTCCAACTCTTAATTACAGATACCGCTATCAACCGATACCGATATATACAGTCGTAGAAATTAACACATTATTATGCCTAATTTGGACAACCAGTTATGGCAGGCCTGGGCAATTATTTGACTCGGGGGGCCAGATTCAGATAAAAAAGTGTGTCTAGAGGCCGTTATATCTATTTTTAGGAACACTAATACAAAACCTCACAATAATGATTGAAAGCTCAAAACGTTATGACAGACCGCCTTAAAAAACGGAATGGAATTTGAATTTTTTTTTACTGAATGTGACACCCAGAGTGTACATGTAAATAAAGAATGTGGGATTTACAATATTAACTATGAAGGATAAAACACTGAATATTGACAACGTATTTTACAATCAACCGAAACACAACCAAAATGCAACAAACAGTGAAATATGAACGCGAAGGGTTCTGAGATATCTCATAGCGACCTAAGTAACTTATTAGATGATAATAGTAACTAATTAGATGACCATAGTAACTAATTAGATGACCATAGTAACCAGTATATGATGCAGATTCCAAGCATTGAAAGACTTAGTATAGTTGAAGACTTACGGTCATTAGAAAACATCACTGCACATCGTAATGGCAGCTACACTTTCCATCTTAAACATCTAAAACAATTATTTGGGAATGTCCGGCGGGCCAGATTGAAAAGCTCTACGGGCCTTAATTTGCCCAGGTCTGAGGTATGGTGAAGATAAGGTCCGTTTTAAATTTTTTTATAAAATAAGATAAATAAATTTAAAACATTTTCTTGAATAAAAAAGAAAGTAAAACAATATAAAAACAGTTACATAGAAACTAGTAATTAATGAAAATGAGTAAAATTAACTGTTAAAGGTTAGTACTATTAGTGGACCAGCAGCACGCACAATCATGTGTGCTTACGGACTGTATCCCTTGCAGACTGTATTGATATATATTGATATATAATGTAGGAACCAGAATATTAATAACAGAAAGAAACAACCCTTTTTTGTGAATGAGTGTAAATGGGGGAGGGAGGTTTTTTGGGTTGGTGCACTAATTGTAAGTGTATCTTGTGTTTTTTATGTTGATTTAATAAAAAAAACAAAACAATACAGATAATATAAATTTCCGATATTACATTTTAAAGCATTTATCGGCCGATAATATCGGCCGGCCGATATTATCGGACATCTCTAGTGAGAACCCATCTTTCATTCACACCTGGTGGTGGTAAGCTACTTTCATAGCCACAGCTGCCCTGGGGTAGACCGACGGAAGCGTGGCTGCCAGTTTGCGCCTACGGCTCCTCCACCCACCACCGATCATTCATTCACCAGTGCAATCGGCACTGGGGGCAAGGGTGAAGTGTCCTGCCCAAGGACACAACGGCAGCGATTTGGACGTCAAGAGGCGGGGAGCGAACCTGAAACCCTCAGGTTTCTGGCACGGCTGCTCTACCCACTACGCCATGTCGCCCCCCTAGATAATATGTCTTACCTTATACACACACCATAATAATACTCCTATGTTGAAGCACAGTACAATCCATCAAGCGGTGTGGCTTCATAGCTTACCAAAGTCGTACTAAAACATTTTGATAGATTTTTGAGCGCCATGTGTAATGTTCTATATTTTCAATGGAACATATACAATGCTGGTGTTGTTTACTTGAGTCATATTGCAGTCTACAAGTATCTCTTATGTGTGACTGCCATCTACTGGTCACACTTATCATTTCACTATGTACCAAATACAATTGCTCCAAGGTCGGTCAGCACAACTAGAATTATTCCGTACATTAGGCGCACCGGGTTATAAGGCGCACTGTCGAGTTTTGAGAAAATTAAAGGATTTTAAGTGCGCCTTATAGTCCGAAAAATACGGGAAGTGTCACGGTTTCTCACGAGAAAAGACGGTGACTCAAGGGACAGAGTAGTGACTACAGTACACAGAATCATAAACTAGCTGGAACCACAACACAGGGATAAAAGAAGCCCCGGTTGGAGAATAAAATCATTATTTCACCAGACATGTTTCGAACAAATAAAAATAGTAATACATGGAACTACACACCAAACTGCGCTCAGACTATTAGCTAAAATGATCAGTTTTGCAGTAAATGTTTGACGTCTCCTCATATCTGTGTCAGACTCTGCCTCCTCGCTGAAGGCCCATTAAATATTCTCAATGTGACGAATGTTTTTATGTCAGTGTTTGGAGCTTCTCTGTGGAACTCCTGGTTCACAGATGACCTGAAGCAAGAAGAGTGTGTGTGTGTGTGTGTGTGTGTGTGTGTGTGTGTGTGTGTGTGTGTGTGTGTGTGTGTGTGTGTGTGTGTGTGTGTGTGTGTGTGTGTGTGTGTGTGTGTGTGTGTGTGTGTGTGTCAGTCAGTCAGTCAGTCAGTCAGTCAGTCAGTCAGTCAGTACATTTAAATGCACTATAACAGTCAGATTCTTAAAGGCCTACTGAAATGATTTTTTTTAAATTTAAACGGGGATAGCAGATCCATTCTATGTGTCATACTTGATCATTTCGCGATATTGCCATATTTTTGCTGAAAGGATTTAGTAGAGAACATCGACGATAAAGTTCGCAACTTTTGGTCACTGATAAAAAAAAGCCTTGCCTGTACCGGAAGTAGCGTGACGTCGCAGGTTGAAGGGCTCCTCACATTTCCCCATTGTTTACACCAGCAACAAGTGCGATTCGGACCGAGAAAGTGACGATTACCCCATTAATTTGAGCCAGGATGAAAGATTCGTGGATGAGGGACGTGAGAGTGAAGGACTAGAGTGCAGTGCAGGACGCATCTTTTTTCGCTCTGACCGTAACTTAAGTACAAGCTGGCTCATTGGATTCCACACTTTCTCCTTTTTCTATTGTGGATCACGGATTTGTATTTTAAACCACCTCAGATACTATATCCTCTTGAAAATGAGAGTCGAGAACGCGAAATGGACATTCACAGTGACTTTTATCTCCACGACAATACATCGGCGAAGCACTTTAGCTACGGAGCTAACGTGATAGCATCGGGCTTAACTGCTGATAGAAACAAAATAAATAAACCCCTGACTGGAAGGATAGACAGAAAATCAACAATACTATTAAACCATGGACATGTAACTACACGGTTAATGCTTTCCAGCCTGGCGAAACTTAACAATGCTGTTGCTAACGACGCCATTGAAGCTAACTTAGCAACGGGACCTCACAGAGCTATGCTAAAAACATTAGCTATCCACCTACGCCAGCCAGCCCTCATCTGCTCATCAACACCCGTGCTCACCTGCATTCCAGTGATCGACAAAGCGACGAAGGACTTCACCCGATCATCAATGCGGTCGGCGGCTAGCGTCGGATAGCGCGTCTGCTATCCTCAAAGTCCTCCTGGTTGTGTTGCTGCAGCCAGCCGCTAATACACCGATCCCACCTACAGCTTTCTACTTTGCAGTCTTCATTGTTTATTAAACAAATTGCAAAAGATTCACCAACACAGATGTCCAGAATACTGTGGAATTTTGCGATGAAAACCAAGCTTTTTGTATTGGATACAATGTGTCCGAATACTTCTGTTTCAACGATTGACGTCACGCGCATACGTCATCATACATAGACGTTTTCAACCGGAAGTTTAGCGGGAAATTTAAAATTGCACTTTATAAGTTAACCCGGCCGTATTGGCATGTGTTGCAATGTTAAGATTTCATCATTGATATATAAACTATCAGACTGCGTGGTCGGTAGTAGTGGGTTTCAGTAGGCCTTTAACTCATAAATTCATGAGGCGCTGACACACATAAGTAAATAAATTGGGAAACTGGTTACATCATGAAATAATTAAATATGATAATAATAAAACAAATCATTAAATGTAATTTTACATAAAATAAATTAATGGCGCATTTATTTCTAGATTTTTTTTTCATTATTTTTCATTTTATTTCACCGTCACTATGGTTTAGTTTATCAGTGTGTAAATGGGAAGCTATAAAAATATCAGCAACCATTACTCCTCCGCGACTGCCCTTTGATGCCTCATTTCATGCATGAGGAGCACCCAGTAACACCCAGTTTATGTGACAGGCGGGCTGGGCTCTGGACCAGTGGACGCGGTCGTAAACTGTTGTTTTGTTTATTATACACAGTATATTTCAAAGATTTAAAAGAAAATAGATAGATTTTTTTTTTTTTATGCAGTAAACAATAGCGGTTCATAAACCGAGTTGCCCAAAACAACAGATTCTATGACTTAAGGCCGGGGAAACAACACTGACTCGGAACCGAGTAACTAGTTACTAGTTTTAAAAAAAAAAGATAGCAACCAATACCTAATGAAGGATACAAAACTACCGAACATACCAAAACAGGACTTCGCATGGAAGGTAGAACTATGAACTTGAAGTGCCATCCCATGGAATTGTCCAAAATGTTTTGGTACCCTGGAGCATTTAAAGTTCCTTTCACCGGAACTAAGGGGCCAAGCCCAACTCCTGAAAAACAACCCCACACCATAATTCCTCCTCCACCAAATTTCACACTCGGCACAATGCAGTCGGAAATATAGCGTTCTCCTGGCAACCTCCAAACCCAGACTGGTCCATCAGATTACCAGATGGAAAAGCGTGATTCATCAGTCAAGAGAAGGCGACTCCACTGCTCTAGAGTCCAGTGGCGACGTGCTTAACACCACTGTATCCGACGCTTTGCATTTGGTGATGTATGGCTTAGATGGAGCTCCTCGGCCATGGAAACCCATTCTATGAAGCTCTCTGCGTACTGTACGTGGGCTAATTGGAAGGTCACATGAGGTTTGGAGGTCTGTAGCAACTGACTGTGCAGAAAGTCTTTGCACTATGCGCTTCAGCATCCACTGACCACTCTGTCAGTTTACGTGGCCTACCACTTGGTGGCTGAGTTGCTGTTGTTCGCAAACTCTTCACTTTTCTTATAATAAAGTTGACTTTATTATAAGAAATTTCACGACTGGATTTGTTGCACAGGTGGCATCCTATGACAGTTCCACGCTGGAAATCACTGAGAGCGGCCCATTCTTTCACAAATGTTTGTAGAAACAGTCTCCATGCCTAAGTGCTTGATTTTATACACCGGGCCAAGTGATTAGGACACCTGATTCTCATCATTTGGATGGGTGGCCAAATACTTTTGGCAATATAGTGTAACATGGAAGTATGGTAGTACATCGGGATGCAAGTTTAATTGGTTGTGACTAGGGATGATGTTCGAAACCGGTTCTCCCGGTTGTTCGATAAGAAAAGAACCGTTCGATAAGAAAAGAACCGATTCCATGAACTCGAATCCCTTTTTGAGAACCGGTTCCCATTATCGAGGCCACTATAGTAAAGAAAAAGAGTTGGTTCTTTATTCGAATCCCTGGAAACGAGTCCCGTCCCACAAGAAATGCCCTGTGGGACATCACACAAGCAGCAAAAATAATGGACCGGAAAATAACGCCTCAAGGCATGGCTATTCACCTATAGTGATCACAGAGACAGTTTGTTTTTGTGTTACTGTATATATTTGTTTTTCTGGAAAAATCCCACTTAATATACTTTGGGTAACAACGGTCAATATTTATGTATTTAATTTTTTTAGGGGGGGTAACAGTCAATATTAATTTTTTTATTTTATTTTATTTTTTTCTTATAAAATAAAAGTGAGCTTTTGTTAAAACAAACATTGTGTTTTTTTCCATATACAACAACCTATCTGGATTCGATAAGAGAATCGATAAGGAATTGGTTCGATAAGAGGATTCGATAATGGGCTCGAACTCGATAATTTCTTATCAAACATCATCTCTAGTTGTGACACAGCTCGTACTTTGAAAAACTCGTATTGCAAAACAACGTTGACTTTTGAATCAGTGCTTTGCCGACCCACACCCCGATTTTAACATGCAACATTCCTTTTTAAAAGAAAAACAATGTTTTTGTTAGTAAATATTGGGTATAAGAAAAACCAATACAATAGAATGTACTATGTTTTGGCGTGACCTCAAGATGCAGAGACACGCAGCTAAAAAAGGCCCTTTTATTAGGGAAAAAGCAGGAAGCACCAGCTTCGTTACAGCTATAGATTGCGGGCAAAAACATCAAAAAACTTTTGACAACAAACCAGCGTTGGAAGCAAGGCAACACTGGCATGTAAACCCTCCTGATTAGAGATCGGAGATGAGTCTCCTGGTCACTAATTCGGACAGCTGTGGAAATTAGGGCTCATCAGTAGGGGTAACAACAATTGCAAGACAAACCAAAAACAAGGAGAAAACACCAAACATAACACAAAACCAAACCAGTCATGATGGTACATGATATACAACTACTGTAGTTTTATGAAGTAATGTGATAACCAATCGATAAATCAATCAAAGTTTATTTATACAGCCCTTAATCACAAGTGTCTCAAAGGGCTGCTCAAGCCACAACGACATCAATCGGCTCAGATCCCACATCAACCCAATGGGATAACAATTTACCTTGGAGAGTGGACTTCCACGGTCTTTCCCTTCAGCGGCTTCTCCATATTTTCATGGATAAATGCCCGCTGTTTAGATGTTATTTTGACGCCCTTGCCTGGCATAAAGGCAGCACGGTGGAACAGGGGTTAGTGCGTGTGCCGCACAATACGAAGGTCCAGGGTTCGATCCTGGGCTCGGGATCTTTCTGTGCGGAGCTTGCACGTTCTCCCCGTGACTGCGTGGGTTCCCTCCGGGTACTCCGGCTTCCTCCCACCTCCAAAGACATGCACCTGGGGATAGGTTGATTGGCAACACTAAATTGGCCCTAGTGTGTGAATGTGAGTGTGAATGTTGTCTATCTATCTGTGTTGGCCCTGCGATGAGGTGGCGACTTGCCTTCCGCCCGAATGCAGCTGAGATAGGCTCCAGCACCCCCCGCGACCTCGAAAGGGACAAGCAGTAAAAAATGGACGGATGGATGGATGCCTGGCGTTAATCCAATCTCGACAGGCAGTGCTACGCTCTAACTGCTTCACCAAGTTCGCTCGCGACACGCTCTGACTTTATGAATTATTTTCTTTAATACAGTGAATATCATCCACTTCTTCTCAGCACTGTCTTTCACACTCACTTTCTTCTTTCCCATGTTTGAAAAAAACAAAGTTGTGTCCATCTTTAGCTATAGGCCATGGGTGTCAAACTCTGGCCAGAGTTTATAGAAAGTCACCTGACCGATCGTGAGCTGTATCGGTCACGTGACCGATACGCGAGCTGTGTCGCACTGACGCCTCCTCTGTGCCCTGTGAGCGGGTCTTTTCTACAGCCGGAGAAATAGTAACTAAGAATATAAATCGTCTAAAATTTCATACGTTGGAAAAAATGTTTTTTTTTAAATAAAAATGTGTAAAAAAATAAATACAAAAATTCCCAGTCCACAAGCATCCTCATTCACAACACGTTCTCTTAGATGTCCATGTTATGATACATGTTCACATTATTTATTGACTGTATCTAAAAAAGATAAAAATATATTTTTATTTAAATGAAGATATGAAATAATCCTAAATGAAATACAATGACTTGATTTATATTATTGTATATACTCGGTCATAAAATCAGTGTCAGTTGAGTCGGTCCATAGGTTGCCTGTAGGGATTTTTAATGTCCAGCAGATGTCAGTATTTAGTGACGCAGTATCGACACAGGATCAATACAGTTTTGCAATGTGTCAAAACGCTTCATGACGCCTCATCAACCCATCACTATTAGAATGGATGAAAAGCGGACGTGATGACAGCTCATAGAGGACGTTTAAAGGCACGCCCCCAAGACCGTGGACTACGAGATATAATGACTGATGAACACCTTCGTTGGATAATGAAGGTTGCCTCAGCTCAAAGCCTGAGCCCCGCTATTAATGAACTAGCATCCAAGAAAAGATGGCAGGTATCTGGCTTGGGCACATCAGATTAGATCAGTGTGTTGCAAACTGAGCAGTTTAAAGTCCTAAATGGTTGGTTTATTCATTGTTATTTTATTTTCAAATTTATTAGCCTGTGGAAAAAGTTAATGTTGATATTTACCTCAGAAGGCTGCAAATACAAAAGAGGCATTCAATTTTTATTTAAATTGTATTTGATATGCCATTGATATTTTTTAATTATTATTATTATTATTTGAAACTCGATTTTGCATGTCACTATAAAGTTATATAAGCCTTGCTTGTTCAATATTCAATGCAAAACTTGTTTGGGTCCCTATTAAAAGGTTAATGTGTTCAACCTTGGCCCGCGGCTTTGTTCAGTTTTAAATTTTGGCCCACTCTGTATTTGAGTTTGACACCCCTGCTATAGGCTAATGCTAGCGATTAAGACCGGATGTTTTGGTCGGATCTTACGGGGTTCATTGTGACATTTGCTACGCCAACTAGTGGTGGGGAGGATAGTAACACAACATTTTGCTTGCACCATGAGGGAGAACAATTAGCCAACATTCAGCTTGTGTCCCAAAAAAAACGCTTAAGGTGGGGGCACTTGTGTCTTTAGGTGTAGTATCCTGTTTTTTATTCCTTTTGGTTCAGGACCCTTTGGGACTGTGTGACAAGGGGTGGCCCTTTCGAGACTTCCGCTGTACTTTTTTTGTAAACGGAGACGAGCTTCTGGGTCTCTGCCACACCATAGTCCATTTGGAGAGACTGGAGGGGATGGGAATGAAGGGACATGGCTGCGGAGCTGGCGGACAAGCTTCACAGTGTCTTGGCTGAATGAGCAGGTATCGGACACCTCGGTCTCCTTAGACGCATCCTCGCTCATCCATGCGCACTGGACACTGGCTGAGAATTTGTGGGCGGCCGAGGGTGGAGTCGGCTCTCTTGGTTGCTTTGTTGGGTCTGCTCCTGTCTCTGGCCATGCTCCCCCCACCCCAGCAGATAATGATGTGGAACACCACAGAGGCCACCATAGTGTATATGGGTGTTGAAACTATGTTTTTGTTTGGTTGCTTGTCTATGCATGATGCAATTGTGAGTGTGCAATATATATTATTGGTTATTTTTTTATGTGTTTTAATCTTTTTTGTTTTACTTTTGTAGCTTTTTGTAGAAATGGCACTGCTGGAGTGTCAGCTGGTTGCATCAGCTCTGCTCTTTTCGAATGTCTTTAATGTCCTTTGTCTTCTTTGATGTCCCCCCCAGCGTTTTTTTCAACCGGTTTCTCACCTTTTTTGTAAGGGGCGCCGGAAGTTGGCACACCCGTCAGCGATCCTGTTCTGTCTCCCTGTAATGTTTGTCTGATCTTGAATGGGATTGTGCTGAAAATCTTAATTTCCCCTCTGGGAATAATACAGTACTTCTGATTCTAAATCTGATTTTGCTGATTGTGTCAAGTCGCCACTTAGCTACCATCGGCCCAAATATCATGATTTGAAAAATGTATATAAATCGACATTAAGACATTAAATCAATATAATAATAATAATCGATTAGATTTATACAACTCTTTTCTGGACACTCAAAGAGTGCTTCACAGAGAACTGACAACCCATTAATCATTCACTCCACATCCACACATGGATGGTGGTAAGCTACATTATAACATCAGTATCCAAGCAGGTAAAATCCAATTTACAAATTAATTGTATTTATTAATGGACAAACGCTGGCATTCTATGTACAAACCCTGTTTCCATATGAGTTGGGAAATTGTGTTAGATGTAAATATAAACGGAATACAATGATTTGCAAATCCTTTTCAACCCATATTCAATTGAATGCACTACAAATACAAGATATTTAATGTTCAAACTCATAAACTTTTTTTTTTTTTTTTGCAAATAATAATTAACTTTGAATTTCATGGCTGAAACACGTGCCAAAGTAGTTGGGAAAGGGCATGTTCACCACTGTGTTACATGGCCTTTCCTTTTAACAACACTCGTTTGGGAACTGAGGAGACACGTTTTTTAAGCTTCTCAGGTGGAATTCTTTCCCATTCTTGCTTGATGTACAGCTTAAGTTGTTCAACAGTCCGGGGGTCTCTGTTGTGGTATTTTAGGCTTCATAATGCGCCACACATTTTCAATGGGAGACAGGTCTGGACTACAGGCAGGCCAGTCTAGTACCCGCACTCTTTTACTATGAAGCCACGTTGATGTAACACATGGCTTGGCATTGTCTTTCTGAAATAAGCAGGGGCGTCCATGGTAACGTTGCTTGGATGGCAACATATGTTGCTCCAAAACCTGTATGTACCTTTCAGCATTAATGGCGCCTTCACAGATGTGTAAGTTACCCATGTCTTGGGCACTAATACACCCCCATACCATCACAGATGCTGGCTTTTCAACTTTGCGCCTATAACAATCCAGATGGTTCTTTTCCTCTTTGGTTCGGAGGACACGACGTCCACAGTTTCCAAAAACAATTTGAAATGTGGACTCGTCAGACCACAGAAAACGTTTCCACTTTGTATCAGTCCATCTTAGATGAGCTCAGGCCCAGCAAAGCCGACGGCGTTTCTGGGTGTTGTTGATAAACGGTTTTCGCCTTGCATAGGAGAGTTTTAACTTGCACTTACAGATGTAGCGACCAACTGTAGTTACTGACAGTGGGTTTCTGAAGTTTTCCTGAGCCCATGTGGTGATATCCTTTACACCAGACATGGGCATTCTGCGGCCTGTGGGCCGCATGCGGCCCTTTGTACGTCCCTGTCCGGCCCGCGTGAGGCCAATTATAAATTACAAAATACATTTTAAAAAGTATCTATTTCGAGTGTGCAATACAACGGTGCTGCTTTTGTTTTGAAAAGCGTTATTTGTATTACTTCCGTGTGGATGTATGCTCGTGCGCGCAGCGGCAATCACAAATTACAAAATGAATTTTAAAAAACATCTTTGTCGTGCGTGCAAGACAACTGTGCTGCTTTTATTTTGAAAAGTGTTATTTATGGGCGTATGTCCTGTGAGGGAAGGCGCACAGCGACAAGTGATGCCCGGTTATCCCCGAGACGCTAAAAAGAGAAAAGTTGATGACGAATGGCGTGTTTTCAACAAGACATGGACTGCCAAGTAAAGGTAAAGCCGTGTGCTTATTTGTGGTACACATGTTGCTGTGTTTAAAGAATATAGTGTAACGACCTGCTGAAGTTGATGTTGTCTTCTTGAGTTGCGTAAATGAGGAGTGAGGAGACGTGCGTGTGGAAGGAACGAGATATGTTGAGCTGTGTTAGTATAGCTTGCTCAATAAAAGTTTAAAAAGAGCGTCAGACTTGGTGTGCACTTCTTCTGGACGCTACAATTGGTGTCAGAAGTAAAACTTTGCGCATACTGCACTGTTTGTGTGCTACGTCATCGGGAGGTACGTGCCACGTGAGGAGCTCGCCGCAAAGAGAGAGAGAGAGACAGAGAGAGAGAGAGAGCGTTTACAGGTGCAGCCACGCTGCTTGCCACGGGGAGAATTCCGCCCTCAATGAAGACTCCCAGGTTTGATGGCAAGGCGAACTGGGAGGCATTTCATCCCACTTCTGACATCAATTGTAGCGTCCAGAAGAAGTGCACACCAAGTCTGATGCTCTTTTTAAACTTTTATTGAGCATGCTATACTAACACAGCTCAACTTATCTCGTTCTTTCCAAAAGGAAAACCAATCCTCACTCCTCATTTCCGCAACAGCAACGCTTCCTCCTTCTTCGCCAATCACCTTACAGGCGTGCTACGTTCACGACAAAGACGATGCAGGATAAAGTGACAGAAATTTAAATTTTTGTATTGTAATATACATCAGGAAGTGTTGTGTAAGAAAGTGTTAAAAATAAAACCATCAAAAGCCATCTGCTTTTGTATAAAGATAAGTTAGGTTAAATGAAAATATTATTATTATTATTATCTATCTTACGGTATATCAAAAATAATTTGAGCAAAATTTAATTGAAATATTGTCGGTGTGGCCCTCCGGCAGTGCTCGGGTTGCTCATGCGGCCCCCGGTAAAAATTAATTGCCCACCCCTGCTTTACACACTGATGTCTCTTGTTGATGCAGTACAGCCTGAGGGATGGAAGGTCACAGGCTTAGCTGCTTACGTGCAGTGATTTCTCCAGATTCTCTGAACCCTTTGATGATATTACGGACCGTAGATGGTGAAATCCCTAAATTCCTTGCAATATCTGGTTGAGAAAGGTTTTTCTTAAACTGTTCAACAATTTGCTCACGCATTTGTTGACAAAGTGGTGACCCTCGCCCCATCCTTGTTTGTGAATGACTGAGCATTTCATGGAATCTACTTTTATACCCAATCATGGCACCCACCTGTTCCCAATTAGCCTGTTCACCTGTGGGATGTTCCAAATAAGTGTTTGATGAGCATTCCTCAACTTTATCAGTATTTATTGCCACCTTTCCCAACTTCTTTGTCACGTGTTGCTGGCATCAAATTCTAAAGTTAATGATTATTTGCAAAAAAAAAAAAGTTTATCAGTTTGAACATCAAATATGTTGTCTTTGTAGCATATTCAATTGAATATGGTTTGAAAATGATTTGCAAATCATTGTATTCCGTTTATATTTACATCTAACACAATTTCCCAACTCATATGGAAACGGGGTTTGTAAATTGCTACATGGCAAAAGTCTAAGATGTATCTGGTTTATTCGCCCTTGCTTAGACAAGGTGAAATCCTCCAATATCTTTCATTGCTGATGTTTTATGTACTTTGTAAACACACAAAGTTTCCATTCCTTAATTTCCCTCAGGGCACTCGCCCAGGGGATCAATAACGTTCTATCTAATCTAAGTTGTTCAATCGTAAATATAATACAACGTAAGCATTGCCAAGATTTTCAGAGGGAACAATGCTATGATGTATCTCTCTGCTCTGAAGGGAGACAGTAATGTCAAACAGAATCATTAGCATGTCCATCATAGATGCTGTTACATCTCATAGAGATCATGTTGTGCTCAATCGACAATGACAAACATGCATATGTAAATTGCATGTTTGTATTTCCATACAGCTAAGTGGTGTATTATGAAGGGGTTTATTTGTTATGATACAGTTCTGATCAGCAGTTGATGTAGGGTTAGTTGAAAAGTTGCTATTGTCAAATCAGACTACGGTTTCTCTTGGTACTACAGCTACTCCCACTGCACAAAGAAACAAACTAAAGTGGATTATATATACTTAAGATGTGAACACGAATCTATTGTCATTTGTTTTAGTGTTTGTTTTTTTCAAGTTTAGTGCTCACCTCAGCTGGGATGAGAAAGAACTCCCTTGTGACCATGAGTGAATCGGTAGATGAAATAAACCCTTGATGGTCTACCCCCAATTTGTTAGCATATTAGCGAATGCTAACAATGCTAGCTTGATTCCATTACGGTAGCACTGTATGAAAACACTCCTACAGACGTCACACATGGGTCGGTTTAGTAATTACAGTCGCGGTCAAAAGTTTACATACACTTGTAAAGAACATAATGTCATGGCGGTCTTGAGTTTCCAATAATTTCTAGGAAAGTTCTGACCAGAAAACTTTCCTCCAGAAGGTTTTATCTTTGTAAATAGGATGTCAGATGAAACAAAAAGTGAGCTGTTTGGCCAAAATACCCAGCAAGATGATTGGAGGAGAAAAGGTGAGGCCTTTAATCCCAGGAACACCACACCTACCGTCAAGCATGGTGGTGGTAGTATTATGCTCTGGGCTTGTTTTGCTGCCAATGGAACTGGTGCTTTACAGAGAGTAAAAGGGACAATTAAAAAGGAGGATTACCTCCAAATTCTTCAGGACAACCTAAAATCATCAGCCCGGAGGTTGGGTCTTGGGCGCAGTTGGGTGTTCCAACAGGACAATGACCCCAAACACATGTCAAAAGTGGTATAGGAATGGCTAAATCAAGCTAGAATAAAGGTTTTAGAATGGCCTTCCCAAAGTCCTGACTTAAAGGTGTGGACAATGCTGAAGAAACAAGTCCATGTCAGAAAACCAACAAATTTAGCTGAACTGCACCAATTTTGTCAAGAGGAGTGGTCAAAAATTCAATCAGAAGCTTGTGTATTGCAGTGACACTTGCCAAGGGACATGTAACCAAATATTAACATTGCTGTATGTATACTTTTGACCCAGGAGATTTGGTCACATTTTCAGTAGACCCATAATAAATTCATAAAAGAACCAAACTTTATAAAAAAAAATTGTGACCAACAAGTATGTGCTCCAATCACTCTATCACAAAACAATAAGAGTTGTAGAAATGATTGGAAACTCAAGACAGCCATGACATTATGTTCTTTACAAGTGTATGTCAACTTTTAACCACGGCTGTATAAGTATTTTTAGTTATATTGTAAAATGTACAAATATTGCTTGGAGTGATGAATGAAGAATCCATATGACTAAAAATGCTATGGACTATTAGAAGACGGAACGACGCTTCTACAAACCCCGTTTGGGAAATGGTGTTAGATGTAAATATAAACGGAATACAATGATTTGCAAATCCTTTTCAACCCATATTCAGTTGAATATGCTACAAAGACAACATATTTGATGTTCAAACTGATAAACTTTTTTTTATGTGCAAATAATCAGTAACTGTAGAATTTGATGCCTGCAACATGTGACAAAGAAGTTGGGAAAGGTGGCAATAAATACTGATAAAGTTGAGGAATGCTCATCAAACACTTATTTGGAACATCCCACAGGTGAACAGACAAATTGGGAACAGGTGGGTGCCAT
This sequence comes from Entelurus aequoreus, assembly GCF_033978785.1. NCBI lineage: Eukaryota > Metazoa > Chordata > Actinopteri > Syngnathiformes > Syngnathidae > Entelurus > Entelurus aequoreus. Next base: position 42,865,098 of record NC_084745.1, read on the forward strand.
GATTGGGTATAAAAGTAGATTCCATGAAATGCTCAGTCATTCACAAACAAGGATGGGGCGAGGGTCACCACTTTGTCAACAAATGCGTGAGCAAATTGTTGAACAGTTTAAGAAAAACCTTTCTCAACCAGCTATTGCAAGGAATTTAGGGATTTCACCATCTACGGTCCGTAATATCATCAAAGAGTTCAGAGAATCTGGAGAAATCACTGCACGTAAGCAGCTAAGCCCGTGACCTTCGATCCCTCAGGCTGTACTGCATCAACAAGAGACATCAGTGTGTAAAGGATATCACCACATGGGCTCAGGAACACTTCAGAAACCCACTGTCAGTAACTACAGTTGGTCGCTACATCTGTAAATGCAAGTTAAAACTCTCCTATGCAAGGCGAAAACCGTTTATCAACAACACCCAGAAACGCCGTCGGCTTGGCTGGGCCTGAGCTCTACTAAGATGGACTGATACAAAGTGGAAAAGTTTTCTGTGGTCTGAGAGGGGTCTAAGAATTCACTGAAATTCAAATATTTCTTATATATATATACAGTATATATATATATATATATATATATATATATATATATATATATATATATATATATATATATATATATATATATATGTATAAATAAATAAAATAAATACTTGACTTTCAGTGAATTCTGGCTATATATATGTGTATATATATATATATATATATATATATATATATATATATATATATATATATATATATATATATATATATATATATAAAATGCTTGAATTTCAGTGTTCATTTATTTACAGATACACACACACATAACACTCCTCTACTCATTGTTGTATTTGAAAGTGCAATGCTTTGCAGCCAGTAGCACAGCCTTTGAAGGAGCATAGGTATGGGCAGCATCTGTGAAATTTAATTAGCAGGAAAGGAGCGAGTTTAGCGTTGAATTGTCCATCCTCGTTCTATTCTTTGTCACTCGTCGTCGCCATGACTGTGTCTTCTTCGTTCTTCTGCTTCGTCTCCTTCTTGTTGTGTGTGCAGTTGTGCACTCTCCAAAAGGCGTAGATGTTATAACATGACTGGGCCGGCACGTTGTTTATATGAAGGAAAAGCGGACGTGACGACAGGCTGTCCTCACTCAGGTCCGCACGGACCCGGAGGGCGCGTGCCTTAAAAATCGGGAGAATGGTTGTCCCGGGAGATTTTCGGGAGAGGCACTGAATTTCGGGAGTCTCCCGGAAAATTCAGGAGGGTTGGCAAGTATGTGTGGAGATGTGCTATTGATGAGGCAGGAGTTGACAATGAAGGGCATCAAAAAGTTCTTCTGCCAAAAGTTGGTCAACTTGATTTATCTTTCTCGAGCGCCACAACACAATAGAAAAATAGGACAAATTGTTGTAAATTGAGTAATTGGAACTCAATTTCATGTTACATAAAAACATTGCTCATACAGGGTTTGTGTCAATGTGCGGATGACGTCACTTACTTTTGTGTCTCTTCTTTTCCAGGTACCAGAATATCGGCCTGCTATCGATTCGCCATCGTCCTCCTGGCTTGCGGCCCGGTGAGGGAGGCCTTGTTATAATATGCAGAGGGGATAACGGACGAAGAACTGACTCGCTTTCTCTCAAGTTTGCTCCTAAAGTGAAGACGACATGCGCTTGTTTTATGTCCCCCCCCCCCTTCTTTACCACGACCATGCAGACTGCACAGTATAAGCTTCATCCCCTCCCTCCCCCCCCCCGCCGATACTACCGCTCTTTGCACCCAGCACATTATTAGCAACGAGAAAGGGGGAAAAAAATGAGTCGCCTTTAAAATCAGAAAAATAAAAAAAGGACCGTTTTTTTGTTTTTTTTTGTAAAGGGGAGAAAAAAAAAAGGTCCGAGGTGCGACGCTCCGATGTGAAGATGGACTCTCAGTAGATAACTCACGTGGAGGAATCACTTTCTTATAGTTTTGCTGTTCTAAGTCACATTTGTCAGAATGGACAAAAAAAAAATCTATATTTGTGTTATAAATATATAAATAAATATATTAAATTATCTGTTTTATTTTCAACACCTAGATTTAATGTATGTGCCGTGTACTTAGCTAACACCATTCCATTGTGAATACACCTCCCGGTTGGAGAGAGATTTTTCATTTTTGACTGTTAACATTCTTTGTTTCCCCATCTGTCTTGAAGCTGTTACGCGATCTGATGTGCATACTTTTACATCTCGTTTGTGATACAAATGTGCATGCTTTGTGACCGGGGCTGAACAGGGGCAGGCGTGTACTACGGTGTTGGAACGACACGAGTCAGCACTCGGGGGTTCAGTGTTTTATCAGTATTTCCGATTTAGCTTGATTTTCAATGTGCTAGTTTTGATGTGTGGGGGTGGGGTGGAAATAAAATGTCCGTGTCATTTTGATTTGTATTGCACCCTCTAAATGAATAAAAATGGATGTCACAATTCATGAATTATTCCAATATGTTAAGACCAGAGAATCCATTTCACTTCATTCTGTGCGTTTTTGTTAAAAATAATGATTTAATCAATATTTATGTTATTTTTATACAGACATACTGCGTTTTATAAATGTTTTCATCTTGGCAAGCAACTTTTTAATTGCGTACCTCAAACACGCTGACACAAATACAAAACACAAAACCAGTGAAGTTGGCACTTTGTGTAAGTCGTAAATAAAATACGATTTGCAAATCCTTTTCAACTTATATTCAATTGAATAGACTGCAAAGACAAGATACTAAACGTTCGAACCGGAAAACTTTATTTTTCGCAAATATTAGCTCATTTGGAATTTGATGCCTGCAACATGTTTCAAAAAAGCTGGCACGAGTGGCAAAAAAGACTGAGAAACTTGAGGAATGCTCATCAAACACATATTTGGAACAACCCACAGGTGAACAGGCTAATTGGGAACAGGTGGGTGCCATGATTGGGTATAAAAGCAGCTTCCATGAAATGCTCAGTCATTCACAAACAAGGATGAGGCGAGGGTCACCACTTTGTGAACAAATGTGTGAGCAAATTGTCCAACAGTTTAAGAACAACATTTCTTAACGAGCTATTGCTGTTAGGAGCTCGCGTGGCTGAATTTATAGTGACCCCAAGATGCAAGAACCAGGTGGACGACGATCAGGTAAGAGGATTTTAATGTAATTAACACAGGAAATGAAGCAGTCGTGCATATAAGGTCCAAACATAAAGCCAATCCTCGAACACTGAGGAGCACGCGAGACAGGTATGAATAGAAACATGCTGATTGGCAGCAGGTGTGGACCGGCTGCCAATCAACAGCAGGTGAAGGGAAAAAAACAGCGCTCAGCGGGACATGGAGGAAATAGAACCAAAATAAGAGCACTGATAGGAAGCACAAACAGAAATTAAGTGACAGATGGTCACAGGACCCCACAGGACAGATCCCAGATGTCCCCTGGAAACAAAACAGAAAAAGTTCAAAAGTCAAGGGAGGGCAGAGGGAGGACTAGGCGGTGGGTGGCCAGGCCAAGTGTCCCCGCAGCCAGCAAGGGAGAGTCAGGTGGTGGCGACGTGTTGAGTGCCGCTGCATCTGGCAAGACGGGCGACCACGGAACGAGGAGGCGGAAGCGAGTGGTACTGGCGCACCAGCAGCCATAAAGGTCCATGCATAGGTCTTGCGCATCGCTGTTGATAGCACGGAGGGAGTCCATAAGACTACCACTTTCTTGGGCAAGGAGGAGAAGGTCGCGTGTGGTACCGGCGCACCAGCAGCTGCGAAGGTCCACACCCGGGTCCTTTGGATTGCTTCTGACAGCACAGAGGGAATCCATAATACGGGCTGCATCTTTGGCCGACGAGGAGGAGGTCTCCGAGCCAGCGGCGACGATGATGACCGCGTCATGGGAGGAGTTGTCGACGTTGAAGAAGATGCCGGCGCCGTGGGAAAGCCTGCTAGAGAGGATGATGTCGTCGTGAGCCGGGCGAAAAGCCGGAACCGGCGGCCGAGGCGCAGGGAGAAGGTCCGAGCCTGCTGTGGGCTGGGACCGCACTAACCTGGCTTTCGAGTCCTCCAAGAAATGTGCGGTCCAGAACATCGGCTGAGCGTCGCCGACAGGGGTTCCCGCGAGGTCACAGTCAGGCTTGAGGATTATGTTAGGAACTCGCATGTCTGCAGTTGTAGTGACCCCAAGATGCAGGAACCAGGTAAGAGAATTTAATGTAATTAACACAGGAAATGAAGCAGTCGTGCATATAAGGTCCAAACATAAAGTCAATCCTAGAGCACTGAGGAGCGCGCGAGACAGACATAAATAGCAACATGCTGATTGGTAGTCAATGTGGAAAACAGCGCTCAGTGGGACACGCAGGAAATATAACCAAAATAAGAACACTGACAGGAAATAAACACAAAACAAAAAAGCACAAACAGAAATAAAGTGACAGATCGTCACAAATGCAAGGAATTTAGGGATTTAACCGGCACAGCTCGGTTGGTAGAGTGGCCATGCCAGCAACTTGAGGGTTCCAGGTTCAATCCCCGCTTCCGCCATCCTAGTCACTGCCGTTGTGTCCTTGGGCAAGACACTTTACCCACCTGCTCCCAGTGCCACCCACACTGGTTTAAATGTAACTTAGATATTGGGTTTCACTATGTAAAAGCGCTTTGAGTCACTAGAGAAAAGCGCTATATAAATATAATTAACTTCACTTCACATATTTTTGTTTATTTTAATCATACATGGCGCAATAATTTCAAAAACGCATCATGACATTTGCTTTTTTTTTTTTTTTTTAATCATGGATTTTTACTCACTGCAGATTTCATGAGAGCCAACAAACATAATAAAACATCATTTACAGTACAATGTCTGCTGTCATTAGGATGCCGACTGCTGGGATGTTAATATATTCCCATTTAGATGAAAAATGACTCATAATCCTCGTCAAGAAACGGGGTGGGGTGACGGTGGGACCAAGCGTCTTTTTGTGTCATCCTCGCCAGTTTCGGGTCCTAAATGGCTGTCAAAGTGTACCAACTTGTGAGAATACCCACTCAGACTTCTTCTGTCCAGGTGAGATACATGATTTATGATCTACAATAAACTTACAGGGAGCAAGGAAGCGAGGAAGCAGCAGACCACTCGATGATGTAAACAAAGGGACACACAGGAAGTGATCACGGCGCCGCTATAAATAGTTTGTCTGCGTTAGCACTTATAATAACATTATCACTAATACTTGGTTAATATTCAAGTCACAATATATAAATGGATTATTGTTGACGGGATTTTATTGGATTTTAAGGGCGGAATAGTGGAGCTCCGATTGGCTCCATTGTAAGCGGACTTTTATTTACATGTATTTAATATTTAGAATGCATTAAAAAAAAAAAATCCATCCATCGTCACGACTTTTATAATGAATGTAAACGATAGGCAAAGTGCAGTTCCCCTGTAAAACATTGAAAAGAAGTTCATAAATTCTCAGGTTTATTTACGGTTATTAAAGAAAAGAAAAAACATCGCAACTTTTGTTGCAACATTATGAAAAAACTGCGGCGAACTTGTGCATTTTAGACCACGACAATCACAGAAATAAATCCGGCGAAAACCTGGAAGAACCGTATAACCTGAAGTATATTTAGATATGGAACGTTTTCCATGCGGAATATTCGCTAATACTAACTGTTGAAGCTCCTAATTCTTTTTCAAGTTACTTCAAACCACTTGTGTCTCTTCCAGGTCTTACATAAATCCATTTTGTGTATTTCTCTTACATCTTAACCCAGACCTGGGCAAATTAAGGCCGCGAGCAGTCCGTTAAGTTTTTCAATCTGGTCCACCGGACATTCCCTAATAATTTTATTAGATCTTTAAGATGGAAACTGTAGCTGCCATTATGATGTGCAGTGATATTTTCACATGACCGTAAGTCTTGAACTATACAAAGTATTTCAATTAGAGATATACGATAATGGCTTTTTTACTGACATCCGATATTCCGATATTGTCCAACTCTTAATTACCAATACCGATATCAACCAATACCGATATATACAGTCGTGGAATTAACACATTATTATGCCTAATTTTGTTGTGATGCCCCGCTGAATGCATTAAACAATGTAACAAGGTTTTCCAAAATAAATCAACTCAAGTTATGGAAAAAAATGCCAACATGGCACTGCCATATTTATTATTGAAGTCACAAAGTGCATTATTTTTTTTAACATGCCTCAAAACAATAACAGTGCAATACTTTTTCATAACATGGTCACTACTGCCTAGTTTCTCTTGTTATATTCTTATTTTACTGTTATATTTTTATTCTCATTGTTGCTTTTTATTTTCATTCTTATTGTAATATGTTTCTATTCTGTTTCCGTTTATACCCCCATTATTTACTTTTTACTTTTTAAATTCGATCTCAATTCTGTACACTGCTACTGGAATTTTAATTTTCCTGAGGGAACTCTCCTGAAGGAATCAATAAAGTACTATCTATATATCTATCCAAACAGCAGCTTGGAATTTGGGACATGCTCTCCCTGAGAGAGACTATGAATAGTTTGAGGTTGGCAGGGTTGGGGTGGGTGGGGGTAGACGGTAGCGGGGGGGGTTTATATTGTAGCGTCCCGAAAGAGTTAGTACTGCAAGGGGTTCTGGGTATTTGTTCTGTTGTGTTTATGTTGTGTTACGGTGCGGATGTTCTCCCGAAATGTGTTTGTCATTCTTGTTTGGTGTGGGTTCACAGTGTGGCGCATATTTGTAACAGTGTTATGGTTGTTTATACCTCCACCCTCAGTGTGACCTGTATGGCTGTTGACCAAGTATGCCTTGCATTAATTCGTGATGAGAACAGCCGGTAGATATTATGTGACTCGGACGGCACGCACGCAAAGGAAATGCCTTTAAGGTTTATTGGCACTCAGTACCTCTCCCTACGTCCGTGTACACAGCGGCGTTTTAAAACGTCATACATTTTACTTTTACAAACCGATACCGATAATTAAAAAACCGATACCGATATTTTCCGATATTACATTTTAAAGCATTTATCGGCCGATAATATCGGGCTACCGATATTATCGGACATCCCTAATTTCAATGGTTGGAATCTGCGCTTTTGCATGATATACTAGTTACTATGGTAATCTAATTAGTTACTATGGTAATCTAATTAGTTACTATGGTCATCTAAGTCACAGCAGCTCAGACGAGGCACCAAGCAGTGTGGGTGGGGAGCGTTTCCACAGAGCGTTTCCAGAGCGGCCAGCCTGAAATGCGGGTGTCAGGGACAGACGCGGAAGGAGATTTTCACAACAAAGTTCTAAAGCTTAGTGATATATCAGATATATCAGATTGTAGGTGGGGTTTGTTTACCCTTCGCGTTCATATTTTGCCGTGTTTGTTGCATTTTTGTTGCGTTTCGCTTGATTGTAAAATATGTCGACCGAGAGGGGGTGTGACGTTCATATGTTGTTAATATTCAGTGTTTTATCCTTCATAGTTAATATTGTAAATCCCACATTCTTTATTTTCATGTACATTCTGGGTGTCTCATTCAGTAAAAAATGTTTTAATTCCATTCCGTTTTTTAAAGCGGTCTGTCATAACGTTTTTAGCATTCAATCAGACATTATTGTGAGGTTTTGTATTAGTGTTTTTGAATGTGTATGTATATGTACATGTGTGTGTGTGTGTGTGTGTGTGTGTGTGTGTGTGTGTGTGTGTGTGTGTGTGTGTGTGTGTGTGTGTGTGTGTGTGTGTGTGTGTGTGTGTGTGTGTGTGTGTGTGTGTGTGTGTATAAAAACAAAAACCCTGTTTCCATATGAATTGGAAAATTGTGTTAGATGTAAATATAAACGGAATACAATGATTTGCAAATCATTTTCAACCCATATTCAGTTGAATATGCTACAAAGACAACATATTCGATGTTCAAACTGATAAACATTTTTTTTTTGCAAATAATCATTAACTTTAGAATTTGATGCCAGCAACACGTGACAAAGAAGTTGGGAAAGGTGGCAATAAATACTGATAAAGTTGAGGAATACTCATCAAACACTTATTTGTGAACAGGCAAATTGGGAACAGGTGGGTGCCATGATTGGGTATGAAAGTAGATTCCATGAAATGCTCAGTCATTCACATACAAGGAAGGGGCGAGGGTCGCCACTTTGTCAACAAATGCGTGAGCAAATTTTTGAACAGTTTAAGAAAAACCTTTCTCAACCAGCTATTGCAAGGAATTTAGGGATTTCACCATCTACGGTCCGTAATATCATCGAAGGGTTCAGAGAATCTGGAGAAATCACTGCACGTAAGCAGCTAAGCCCGTGACCTTCGATCCCTCAGGCTGTACTGCATCAACAAGCGACATCAGTGTGTAAAGGATATCACCACATGGACTCAGGAACACTTCAGAAACCCACTGTCAGTAACTACAGTTGGTCGCTACATCTGTAAGTGCAAGTTAAAACTCTCCTATGCAAGGCGAAAACCGTTTATCAACAACACCCAGAAACGCCGTCAGCTTCGCTGGGCCTGAGCTCATCTAAGATGGACTGATACAAAGTGGTGCATTCAATTGAATATGGGTTGAAAAGGATTTGCAAATCATTGTATTCCGTTTATATTTACATCCAACACAATTTCCCAACTCATATGGAAACTGGATTTGTATATATATCTTTGTATAATGTATGTATAGATAGCCCCGCTGCCTTGTGGGTTAGTCTGGGAAGACAAATGGCTAGGGGAGCACACTCTGAGAGAAAAGCAAGTGCTGGTAGGCGCACCATAGGCGGTCCTCCGACAGACCGGAGCTCCGGCAGCCTCCTGCAGCTGTGAGGAGGTGCCGGTCGTCCTGGGTTTCCCTTGCCACCGGATACAGCTCCCCACATCAAAGAAGTGACGTTGGATTCTGCGCGTCTACTCAACGGCGGAGTGGGCGGATGATGGTTGCATGGAAGCTCCACAACGGTCACAAAGGCGGAGGAAGGCTGCACCAAAGATGGAGCCCCAATTGTCTTGGTCTCCATGCCATTGGACCCTGGCCTTCTCTTTGCCAAGGACAGTGTGGTGGTTGTCTGTGCACCAGTCTCCCCACTTTAAAAGATTCCACGCACAGGCGTTCTCCTGAAGGCAATCCCACCAACAGGAGGACAATCATACTCGTTTCGAGTGATCGCCGACGACGATACATAGATAGATAGACATACCAGCCTCCAGGCACATTTTTTTCTCAAAATTTGGCCCCCCGAGTCAAAATAATTGTCCAGGCCTGTCTAACCGATACCGGTGCCAAACCGGAACCCACAATTAAACGGTGCAATATAAAAAAATTTATTGGCTTGCGCTGCTCAACTTAACCCTCAAAACTGTGGCGATGCGTGGGCGGCCGTGTTATTCTAAATAATACAGATGAAAGCGCGCACAACTAGGGCAGTTTCTTTGCTCCCTTTGACAAGCGTGTTGCTTATCCACCCCTCCTGAATAAACACGGCATAACGGGAATAGTCTGCTCCCTGCAACTGAACCATCTGGCAACAATGATTCAAACAAAGCCGCTCAGATAGAGCTGAGCAAACAAGAGCTGGAAAACAAGCTAAAGAGAACAGAACGAAGAAAAAATGGACAAACAAGATCGTTGTTGACGCCATGAGTGCAAATGCTACAATCATTGTGCTCCATGACCACATTTCTTAGCTCAATCATTTGAAGTGGATCCCCATTAGTTGCTACACAGTAGCTGCTAATCTTCCTTAGTTGTTATTGTCTTCACACAAGACAATAACAACATCTTAATAAAATCTCAACAATAGGGCTGCAACTAACGATTATGTTGATGGTCGATTAGTCAACGATTATCTTAACGATTAGTCGGATAATAAAGCAAACACATTTTTATTGGCTCTCATTTTATTTTAGGGCATGTGCTTACGAACAACAAAGATGACGAATTCATTCATACATATTTATTTATACTGTAACTTACACAAATTTACATGACTATTAAAATGTCCATTTAAAAAAGGAAAGGAAAGGCAAATTGCTTAAAAAAACACAGTTTCCAAAATCAATTTGAAATGTGGACTCGTCAGACCACAGAACACTTTTCCACTTTGTATCAGTCCATCTTAGATGAGCTCAGGCCCAGCGAAGCCAACGGCGTTTCTGGGTGTTGTTGATAAACGGTTTTCGCCTTGCATAGGAGAGTTTTAACTTGCACTTACAGATGTAGTGACCAACTGTAGTTACTGACAGTGGGTTTCTGAAGTGTTCCTGAGCCCATGTGGTAATATCCTTTACACACTGATGTCGCTTGTTGATGCAGTACAGCCTGAGGGATCAAAGGTCACGGGCTTAGCTGCTTACGTGCAGTGATTTATCCAGATTCTCTGAACCCTTTGATGATATTACGGACCGTAGATGGTGAAATCCCTAAATTCCTTGCAATAGCTGGTTGAGAAAGGTTTTTCTTAAACTGTTCAACAATTTGCTCACGCATTTGTTGACAAAGTGGTGACCCTCGCCCCATCCTTGTTTGTGAATGACTGAGTATATCATGGAATCTACTTTTATACCCAATCGTGGCACCCACCTGTTCCCAATTTGCCTTTTCACCTGTGGGATGTTCCAAATAAATGTTTGATGAGCATTCCTCAACTTTATCAGTATTTATTGCCAAATTTCCCAACTTCTTTGTCACATGTTGCTGGCATCAAATTCTAAAGTTAATGATTATTTGCACAAAAAAAAAAGTTTATCGGTTTGAACATCACATATGTTGTCTTTGTAGCATATTCAACTGAATATGAGTTGAAAATGATTTGCAAATCATTGCATTCCGTTTATATTTACATCCAACACAATTTCCCAACTCATATGGAAACGGGTTTGTAGACCAATTAGTAGTCTCCCTGTTCTTAAGCATGCCTACAAAGATGGTCATTCTACAGCTACAGTACTACAACACATATGACTGAAGGTTGGCAGCAACCCATTGCTGAGAAAAGATATGTTGCTGCTGCTCTTCAAGATTTTAGTGCTGTGTTCGACGCTAGAGATCAGGGGTGTCAAGCTCACCAGGCCTGCAAACAGGTTTAATCCGGCCCGCAAGATGAAATTGCTAAATATAAAAATGAGCTGCTTTTTTTTAACTAAACAAACCGCTGTTCTAAATGTGTCCACTGGATGTCACAATAGCAATTACTTAAATGCACGATACGCACCCTTAACTCCATTGTAAAAATGTGTTTCTACATTTGTTATGTTTGTTACATTTTTATTTTACGCTTCAATCTAGCATGTTCACATCGGTTAAGTTTTTAGTTATGTTACCTTGATTTCGGCTATGGTGTCATGTCTGTTTATCATGTTTTGTTTTGGCCATGTGTTTGTTTTTTGGACTCTTTTTGGTTCCTGGTTGCACTTCCTGGTTTGTTTGTTTCCATAGCAACTCATTAGTTTTCACCTGTCCTGTCACGCACCTGTTTCACGTTTTGAGTCACACACCTGTTTTCACTGATCATGTCACTATTTAAATCTGTCTTTTTCTGTTGGTCTTCCTGGCGACATTACCTTCTCTGCACATTTATTCTCTGCCCTCTTTATGATCGCGTCTTCATGCCATGTTCTATGTCAAGTAAGTTTGTGTTTATTGTTCATAGTTTTTGTGCCCACGTGCATGTCTTTTGTTTCATAGCCAAGTTTGTTACCTCCTCTGTGAGCGCCTTTTGTTTATTCCTTTTTATTGTCCTTATATTAAATTATGTACTCACCTCCAAGCCATGTCCAGTCAAGTTGCTTTACACCTCGGAAAAACAATCCACGCCAAGGACCAAGTCGTGACATATGGTGTCATTTTGATAACTGTTTTGTTTATATTACAATTGTAATATTTGAATGGTGATACATGAATTGTGGCAGTTGTGGATGTCACCAACGCGGCGGATTGAGGAAACACTCGGTTGCTTTTCCAAACATTTTAATGGTGAACTGCCAACATGAGAATCCTAAACAGGAAGTGCTTAATGTTTAATGGCTTTGTAAAAACACTGAGACAAAGTCCAAATTTTATATTCATCTTAATGGTGTTTTTAAAACTGAACCAATTTTTTTCCACAGAATTTTCAACTAACTTGAACTGTTTTGCCAAGATGATTATTTGGAATATGCACCTTTTTAGAATGTGCTCGTTCTATTTTTGGCCAAAGTAAGACAAAGAAAACAATCTGAAATTGTCTTTATATTTAAATTATTATGCCATGATTTTACCAGTCCGGCCCGTGTAGGAATAGATTTTCCTCCATGCGGCCCCTGAGCTAAAATTAGTTTGACACCCCTGCTATAGATCATGGCTTACTGTTGAGAAAGCCTTCTGCATATAATTTTAGGAACTGTGCAGTTTGTTGGATAGAGAGCGATTGAACTAATAGGTCTCAATCTGTGTATTTTTTGGTAACTTTTCTAATGTAAGGAGATAAGACTGCAGAGTTCCCCCTACTCTAGTTTTACTCATCTTATTTTAAAAATGTGTGGCGCATTATGAAGCCTAAAATACCACAACGGAGACCCCCGTACTGTTGAACAACTTAAGCTGTACATCAAGCAAGAATGGGAAAGAATTCCACCTGAGAAGCTTCAAAAATGTGTCTCCTCAGTTCCCAAACGTTTACTGAGTGTTGTTAAAAGGAAAGCCCATGTAACACAGTGGTGAACATGCCCTTTCCCAACTACTTTGGCACGTGTTGCAGCTATGAAATTCTAAGTTAATTATTATTTGCAAAAAAAAATAAAGTTTATGAGTTTGAACATCAAATATCTTGTCTTTCTAGTGCATTTAATTGAATATGGGTTGAAAGGGATTTGCAAATGATTGTATTCCGTTTATATTTACATCTAACACATTTTCCCAACTCATATGGAAACGGGGTTTGTACTATTGGCACCACAGAAGGCTGTCTTTATATTTTTGGGTACTTTGGCTATTTTCCAAACTTGGGGTACAATCTTCTAAACTCAGATTAAAAATAATATAATTATATAATCCGACATAGAATTGATTAATTTTGCATGAAGATAATCGAGTCCAAACTGCTTATTTTTCACAGTGCCTAAAAGTTTTCTCGCATCATATTGGACAAAAGGTGAAGTTGCAATTTTTCCGTTTCATTAATGTGTTAATACAAAAGTTAGTATGCTCAACTAAGTCGATTCATCAAATAAATTGTACTTTTTATTTGAAGTCCCTTACTCATAAAAAAATATTAAAATAGTAATATCACCAGGTTTAATTAAAATCTTACCATCAAATTCAATAAAAGCAAGTTCATTATTTTTCACCCTTCCAATTTTGTTTTTAAACATCTGCCAGAGTTTCTTTCCATCACTCTTCACATTCTGGATTTGATTTTAAATATATGCTTTTTTCTTCAGTTTGTTCATTTCACTCACCATATTTCTGAGTTTATGGTATTTTCCCCACAAGCCTAGATCAGCAGACTTTACAGCAATTTGCTTTGATTCATCTCGCTAAAACATACACGTTTTTAGTCGCGTATCAAGCCAAGGTGCTGTGGTCTTTTTAAGCATTGCCGAAACTGACTTCTTCCGTGCATTGATTTCTATTTCCATAGCAGCGCACTTCCAACAACAAATGTGTGTTCCTACTTCCGGAAACAAAGGCGTGTGTGTTGTAATCATTGCAGACTTGGTAATAGACAAGGAAGACGACAAATGAGGAGTCACAACCTTGTCTTTTTGAAGCTGAATATATGGAGGATGAACTGCTGCTCATAGAAGCGAGCACGCAGGAAGGGTGAAACGTTGGAACAGACAGAAACCGAGAGAGTCAGGTCGGCGTGACACGAAGCTACAAATGTGGAATTTGGAGACAAGCTATTTTGACATAAACGGTGTGCTTACCCCAAATAAACCTGGAAAAAACATTCCCAGCCAGCTGAATCAAACGCACAACTGTCCATACTTTATATTGATCATGATACACGCAGCACGTCACGCGTGTTAGTACAAATACTGTTATGATCCGTTACCCGGATCATGTTTTGTTCTGTTAGTTTGACTACCTCAATTCTGTTTTCAGCACCCCTGGGTTTGTGTTTTGGTTTCCATGGTAGGTGATTAGTTTCACCTGCCTCTGATTAGTGTTCGGGACGCTCACCTGCTCCTGGGCACTAATCAGAGAGCTACTTATTCCTGTCTTTCGCCACACACTGTCTGGCTGTCTTATTTGCTTCCATGCAACACGTTGCATGGAACGTTGCATGTTGATTACTTCTGGATTCCTGAGCTACGCTTAGCCATTTGTTTTCTTGTTAGCTATTCCATTAGCTCCCTGTGCTATCGGCACACTGTATTTTTGTATTTCAAACGATTTATGGACAATAAATCATTTGGGGTGTTGTGTTTTCCCGGAATGCAAAGGAAAGTTGGCGCGGGCAAGGCGTGAAGGCAAGGACATGTTTATTTTTACACTAACAAAAAGAACAAACGAAAAGCGCGCTCAAGGTGGAAAAACTTGGCTAATGAAACAAAAACTTGCACAAAGGCAAAAACTATAAACATGAAATATACAACACATACAAAAAGCCATTATCGGACATCCCTAGTAAATGGGTTATACTTGTATAGCGCTTTTCTACCTTTCAAGGTGCTTTGACACTATTTCCACATTCACACACTGATGGCGTGAGCTGCCATGCAAGGCCCTAACTATGACCCATCAGGAGCAAGGGTGAAGTGTCTTGCTCAAGGACACAACGGACGTGACGAGGTTGGTAGTAGGTGGGGATCGAACCAGGAACCCTCAGGTTGCTGGCACGGCCACTCTCCAAACCGCGCCAGGCCGTGCCCCGCCAACTGGAATAGGTGCAGTCCTGGAACAAAGTTCCCCAGCATTAGTGCAAATATGATCAATACATGACTTAGAAAATAAACCTTCTGTGTTTACAGTCAAGTAGGTGCATTGGTGATTTGAGAGAAATGACATATGTTCAGAGTAGTGACTATTCTTTCTGTAAAGCACCTGACGACAACCAATCAATGTTCAAATCGCCCTATATGTATATTTCTGTGTTTCCACCAGTTACCTTCATAAGCATAGCACATATATCTGCAGGGTATTGTACAGTACAGTAACTGGTTGTATGCGACGTAGGTTGAATTTGAAGCTGAAGTATTTCAGCAGAAGAAACCATCAGGGCAAGTCTGGTTTTAACAGGGATATTGCTTTGCACGTAAATAGCTACTCCTCCATACCTGTTTCTATCCTTTCGAAATAACATTGTGGCCAGTTAAAGATGTCTCAGAATCACTAATAGAGTTATCTACATGAGTCTCAGATAAGGCCTTACTATTAGAATTGTTATTGTTGACTAAACTAAACAATTCCTGAACTTTTTTTTTTATATATAGTTTTGCCAATCGTTCAAAATCTTTTTTTTTTTTTAAATGCATTCTAAATATAAAATGTTTTTAATCAAAATTCTACTTACAATAGAGCCTATGGTAGCAGTTCAATTCTGCCTATAGAGCCCCGAAAAAAAACATCCAAACACCTCCATTAAGGTTTTATATGCATGATGTAAGTATGTATGTAACGTAATAACGTGTACATTTATCATCAAATTTAATATTTATGTATTTTGCTCATTTTAAGCATAAGCGGTGCATTAATTTCAAAATCGCATCACGACGTTCAATTTTTTTTTTCTTCATCACTGATTATTACTGCAGACTTTATGAGAGCCAACAAACATAATACAACATCACTTACTGTACAAGGTCTGCTGTCATTAGGATGCCGACTGCTAGGATGTTCATATATTGTCATTTAGATGAAAAATGTCTCATAATCCACACGAAGAAAAGGGGAGAGGGGGACAATGTTTGGAACAATTTCCCTTGTGGATCAATAAAGTTTGTCTAAGTCTAAGACAAAGCGTCTTTTCATTTCATTTTCATGTCTAAATAGCTGTCAAAGTGTCCCAACTTGTTGGATTATATTTTCAGCCATCTACTTTTCTGGTGAGAGGCACGATTTATGATCTATAATAAACTTACAGGGAGCAAATGAGTTAGAAAGCAGCAGACCACTCGATGATGTAAACAGGGACACAGTCATCATGGCGCCGCTATAAATAGTTGGTCTGCGTTAGTGTTAGTGCTGGTACAGGACTGAAGGAGGAGTTTATCATGCCTTAAAAAGGCGATGTCACCATGTTCTGCAGCGGCTTTCATTTTGGGTCGCAATTATTTCCTTTTCAAATTGCTCTGGCGCAGTCCTCCTTGATAAAGATCCTAGCTCCTTCAAGATATTTCGGCTAGTGCGAGACATCTAGTTAGTCCTTAAACTGCTGAAATCTCACCATTATAGTTCTGGGTCTAGTCATATCTTCTCTTTGTTTCCCGGTCCGGTACATCCGTTCAATTTTTATTTCTCATTGGAGATTACGTTTCTCAGATAGAACACTTCCTCTCAGACTCAGTCCACAATTCATCAGGCGACTCCTCGGTACCATCAAACACCAAATTGTTTTGTTTAGTCCGGGGGTCAGCAACCCACGGCTCTAGAGTCGCATCTTTAGTGCCGCCCTAGTGACTCCCTGGACCTCTGTCAGAGATGTTTTTTGTTTTAATATATTTTATGTAGGAAAACAAACATGACACAAACCTTCCTAATTGTTAGAAATCCCACTGTTTATGTTATACATACTTCACTGATGAGGGTATTTGGCAAGCACCGTTTTGTCCAACTAATTTCAGCAATGCTTGAACTCATCGTAGTTTGTTTACATGTTAAGTTAAAGTTAAAGTACCAATGATTGTCACACACACACTAGGTGTGGAGAAATTATTCTCAACAACTTTCTCCAATGCTGCCACAGAAAGACGTGTTTTATGCCACTCCTTCTTTGTCTCATTATTGTCCACCAAACATTTTATGCTGTGCGAGACTGCACAAAGGAGAGCTTTGTTGATTTTATTGATTTGCTGGAGTGCTTATCAGGCATATTCGGTCAATCCATGACTGCAAGCTAATCAATGCTAACATGCTATTTAGGCTAGCTGTATGTACATATTGCATCATTATGCCTCGTTTGTAGGTATATTTGAGCTCATTTAATTTCCTTTACTTTTATCCTCCTTGTATATAATGTATATTTGCATGTCTCGTGACACATTATCTGTATGTAATATTGGCTGCAATTCTCATAGTTGTTTGTGTGCCATGTGGTTCCAGACCACAGCAAACATTAGCCACCTTGCAAAGATTGTAATAAATCAATTAGAAGAAGACAGCCTGCCGTTTCCTTAAACTTGGACAATACCTTTGGCCATTCTGAGCCAGTCATTCCAGGAGTTATCTCATCCTGTGAGAAGCCTCCATTTTACTAATGATTTCCAATGTTGCAAACATTTGTACAATAATAATTTAAATACAACATTTCTGTCAAGGAAGATTTGCGTCAGCCTTTGATAGTAGGCTAATATAGTTAATATAGACACTTACATCATGTGTTGCCTTCATTATAACACTTATATAAGACTTTTAAAGTCATTTTGATAATAGGCTAATATAGCTAATACAGACACTTACATCATGTGTTGCCTTCATTATAACACTTATATAAAACTTTTAAAGTAATTTGGATAGTAGGCTAATATAGCTAATATAGACACTTACATCACATGTTGCCTTCATTATAACACTTATATAAGACTTTTAAAGACATTTTGATAGTAGGCTAATATAGACACTTACATCATGTGTTGCCTTCATTGTAACACTTATATAAGACTTTTAAAGTCATTTTGATAGTAGGCTAATATAGCTAATACAGACACTTACATCACGTGTTGTCTTCATTATAACACTTATGTAAGACTTTTAAAGTAATTTTGATAGTAGGCTAATATAGCTAATATAGACACTTACATCACGTGTTGCCTTCATTATAACACTTATATAAGACTTTTAAAGGCCTACTGAAACCCACTACTACCGACCACGCAGTCTGATAGTTTATATATCAATGATGAAATCTTAACATTGCAACACATGCCAATACGGCCGGGTTAACTTATAAAGTGCAATTTTAAATATCCCGCTAAACTTCCGGTTAAAAACGTCTATGTATGATGACGTATGCGCCTGACGTCAATCGTTGACCGGAAGTATTGGTACACAGTTGAATCCAATACAAAAAGCTCTGTTTTCATCTCGAAATTCCACAGTATTCTGGACATCTGTGTTGGTGAATCTTTTGCAATTTGTTTAATGAACAATGGAGACTGCAAAGAAGAAAGTTGTAGGTGGGATCGGTGTATTAGCAGGGGACTACAGCAACACAACCAGGAGGACTTTGAGATGGATAGCAGACGCGCTAGCCGGCGAACTCACCTTGACTTCCTCCATCTCCGGGCCGCCGACCGCATCTATGATCGTCGCTCCGTTGATCGCTGGAACGCAGGTGAGCACGGGTGTTGATGAACAGATGAGGGCTGTCTGGCGTAGGTGGAGCGCTAATGTTTTTAGCATAGCTCTGTGAGGTCCCGTTGCTAAGTTAGCTTCAATGGCGTCGTTAGCAACAGCATTGTTAAGCTTCGTTGGCCTGGAAAGCATTAACCGTGTATTTACATGTCCAGGGTTTAATAATATTGTTGATTTTCTGTCTATCCTTCCAGTCAGTGGTTTATTTCTTTTGTTTCTATCTGCATTTAAGCCCGATGTGCTATCACGTTAGCTCCGTAGCTAAAGAGCTTCACCGATGTATTGTTGTGGAGATAAAAGTCACTGTGAATGTCCATTTCGCATGCTCGATTCTCATTTTCAAGAAGATATAGTATCCGAGGTGGTTTAAAATACAAATCCGTGATCCACAATAGAAAAAGGAGAGAGTGTGGAATCCAATGAGCCCTTGTACCAAAGTAATGGTCAGAGCGAAAAAAGATACGTCCTGCACTACACTCTAGTCCTTCACTCTCACGTTCCTCATCCACGAATCTTTCATCCTAGACTTAAATTAATGGGGTAATTGGCACTTTCTCGGTCCGAATCGCTCTTGCTGCATTGTAAACAATGGGGAAATGTGAGGAGCCTTTCAACCTGCGACGTCACGCTACTTCCGGTACAGGCAAGGCTTTTTTTATCAGCGACCAAAAGTTGCGAACTTTATCGTCGATGTTCTCTACTAAATCCTTTCAGCAAAAATATGGCAATATCGCGAAATGATCAAGTATGACACGTAGAATGGATCTGCTATCCCCGTTTAAATAAAAAAAAATCATTTCAGTAGGCCTTTAAAGTCATTTTGATAGTAGGCTAATATAGTTAATACAGACACTTACATCATGTGTTGCCTTCATTATAACACTTATGTAAGGCTTTTAATTTTTTGCGGCTCTGGACATATTTATTTTTGTATTTTTGGTCCAATATTGCTCTTTCAACATTTTGGGTTGCATTTTAGGTATTCGAGGTATTCCATTTGGTCAGTAGCAGTGAGAATACACATTTTCATGATGTCAGCTTGTAAGGAGTTATGATTATCAACATCTTTTTCCATCTTCTCTTTAATATCTTCCACTTCATTCTGAGAAAACTGACTTCTTGAGGTTCTCTCGATAGCGTGTCCAATTTTGTGTTGGAAAACCCCAATATCAATTTAACAAAGCCTTTAAAGTTGTTTTGTTGTTGCTGTAGTAATGCATTGAATGTTTCCTTTTGTTGATGTAAAAGTTCACTTTCTTGGGAGAGTGAAACATAGTCCTCATCTTGCTTTGTGTCAGACTTCTCTCTAGGAGGCATGCTGGGATCCTGCACAGTTTGGCATCGTAGCCACGCAGGATGATGAAGATGATGATGATGATGATGATGATGATGATGATGATGATGATAACACAGCACAGGAAACAGAAGCTCTCAATATTAGTTGCACCGTTCCACACAGCGCTGAGCGGGTTTTTGCACCGTTTCAATCAACACATCCACACTTGAGGTGTAGTAGTGCCACAGAAAATCAGGGAGCACTGGAGTTTTTCGTTCCACAGTCCCGGAGCACAAGCCATCAGTCCCAACGCAGGAAATGCATGGTAGTGCGCTGCAACCCAGCCCGCCGCCATGTCAAGTTAGTCGTACCACTTCGACTCTGGACAGATTGGCGCTCCAATTACACTCCAAACACCCCAACGCTTGACAGCCGGCACCTGGGGCACCCGTAGTCGGCCAGAAACGAGTAGTCCACTCCCTAACCACCTCGAGAAAGGCCGGCAGGTTGCGTGATCCGCCGCGGTGAAAGCTCAAGTGCCCAGGTTAGCCTTTTTCGCTAGCACAGCAATAAACTTAAATGTATGCAAAAATCGGCACTGGGACTGTCCGAATACTGTATTTATCGGACCATAGGCCGTTCCGGATTCAATCAATCAATCAATCAATCAATCAATCAAGCTTTATTGCAGACTCCAACGTCCAATACAATCACATACAGTACATAAAACAAACATACAGTATAAAATGCATTATCACATAAACAGTGCTTGTGCATATTCAGCAAAAGGCATCTAATAAATAAATAAAAGCAGCAATTTAAAAAAAATATTTATATATACTTTTAAAAATGTGTCTACACATTCTACAACAAGCACAGATACCAGTGTTTCCATACATAGGATTGCTACCTAACAGAACTACACCTAGGATTGTTTATCTGTATAATAAGATCATTTTTGGACCCCTGCAGTCTACATATACATTTAAACATCAGTTTTCTCAGGGTGGCGAGAAAGGTGTTTATCCCTAAATCACAAAAACAGCTTGCTGGCGCTACTACCCCTGGGCTTTCCGAGCAGGATTCTGAGACTGTCATTATATGCAACCTGGAGTTTGCGCAAGCTCTCTGATTATAAGGCGCACTGCCGATGAGCGGGTCTATTCAGGTCTACAGTGTTTTCTTACAAAAGGCGCACCGGATTATAAGGCGCATTAAAGGGGTCATATTTTGATTTTTTTTTCTACATTTAAAACTCTATCTTGTGGTGTACATAACATGTAATGGTGGTTCTTGGTCAAAATGTTGCATAGATTATGTTTTACAGATCATCTTCAAGTTGCTTTCTGACAGTCGCTTCAGGATGCCCCGCTTTGTGGGCGGTCTTATTTACGTGGATACACTTTGACAGCGTCTTCTCCCCGTCATCTTTGTTGTAGCGGTGTAGCGTGCAAGGACGGGAGTGGAAGAAGTGTCAAAAGATGGAGCTAACTGCTTTAATGACATTCAGACTTTACTTAAAGGCCTACTGAAACCCACTACTACGGACCACGCAGTCTGATAGTTTATATATCAATGACGAAATCTTAACATTGCAACACATGCCAATACGGCCGGGTTAACTTATAAAGTGCAATTTTAAATTTCCTGATAAACTTCCAGTTGAAAACGCCTTTGGATGATGACGTATGCGCGTGACGTAGCCAGTGAAACAGAAGTATCGGTACCCCATTGAATCCAATACAGAATAGCTCTGTTTTCATCTCATAATTCCACAGTATTCTGGACATCTGTGTTGGTGAATCTTTTGCAATTTGTTTAATGAACAATGAAGACTGCAAAGAAGAAAGTTGTAGGTGGGATCGGTGTATTAGCGGCTGGCTACAGCAACACAATCAGGAAGACTTTGACTCGGATAGCAGACGCGCTAGCCGACGCTAGCCGCCGACCGCACGGATGGTCGTGGTGAAGTCCTTCTTCCTTCCGTCGATCGCTGGAACGCAGGTGAGCACGGGTGTTGATGAGTAGATGAGGGCTGGCTGGCGTAGGTCGAGCGCTAATGTTTTTATCATAGCTCTGTGAGGTCCCGTTATACTAAGTTAGCTTCAATGGCGTCGTTAGCAACCGCATTTTTAAGCTTCGCCAAGCTGGAAAACATTAACCGTGTAGTTACATGTCCATGGATTAATAGTATTGTTGATTTTCTGTCTATCCTTCCAGTCAGGGATTTATGTATTTTGTTTCTATCTGCATTTGAGCCCGATGCTATCATGTTAGCTCCCTAGCTAAGTTAGCTTCAATGGCGTCGTTAGCAACAGCATTTTTAACCTTCGCTAGGCTGGAAAGCATTAACCGTGTATTTACATGTCCATGGTTTAATAGTATTGTTGATCTTCTGTCTATCCTTCCAGTCACGGATTTATTTATTTTGTTTCTAAATGCAGTTAAGCACGATGCTATCACGTTAGCTACGTAGCTAAAGAGCTTCGCCGATGTATTGTCGTGAAGATAAAAGTCACTGTGAATGTCCATTTCGCGTTCTCGACTCTCATTTTCAAGAGGATATAGTATCCGAGGTGGTTTAAAAT
This sequence comes from Entelurus aequoreus, assembly GCF_033978785.1. Classification (NCBI taxonomy): domain Eukaryota; kingdom Metazoa; phylum Chordata; class Actinopteri; order Syngnathiformes; family Syngnathidae; genus Entelurus; species Entelurus aequoreus. The sequence goes on from NC_084745.1 coordinate 42,887,461, forward strand.
ACAAATCCGTGATCCACAATAGAAAAAGGAGAGAGTGTGGAATCCAAAAAGCCAGCTTGTACCTAAGTTACGGTCAGAGCGAAAAAAGATATGTCTTGCACTGCATTCTAGTCCGTCACTCTAACGTTCCTCATCCACAAATCTTTCATCCTCGCTCAAATTAATGGGGTAATCGTCGCTTTCTCGGTCCGAATCGCTCTAGCTGCATTGAAAACAATAGGAAAATATGAGGAGGTGATCAACTGACTACGTCACGCTACTTCCGGTAGGGGCAAGGCTTTTTTTTATCAGAGACCAAAAGTTGCGAACTTTATCGTCGTTGTTCTATACTAAATCCTTTCAGCAAAAATATGGCAATATCGCAAAATGATCAAGTATGACACATAGAATGGATCTGCTATCCCCGTTTAAATAAAAAAATTTCATTTCAGTAGGCCTTTAAATCAAGCATCTCCTCATCTGTGGCTCACTAGTGTAACAACAATATATATATATATATATCTATATATATATATATATATATATATATATACTGTATATATATATATATATATATATATATATATATATATATATATATATATATATATATATATATATATATATATATATATATATATATATATATATATATATATATATATATATATATATATATATATATATATCTGCGTGGGTACTCCGGCTTCCTCCTACCTCCAAAGACATGCACCTGGGGATAGGTTGATTGGCAACACTAAATTGGCCCTCGTGTGTGAATGTGAGTGTGGAATGTTGTCTGTCTATCTGTGTTGGCCCTGCGATGAGGTGGCGACTTGTCCAGGGTTTACCCCGCCTTCCGCCCGATTGTAGCTGAGATAGGCTCCAGCGCCCCCCGCGACCCCGAAGGGAATAAGCGGTAGGAAATGGATGGATGGATATATATATATATATATATATTTATATTGTTGTTGCACTGGTGAGCCACAAATGAGGAGATGCTTGATCTAAGTAAAACATGAATAAAAATAATATAACATTTTAACTATAACTATATATATATATATATATATATATATATATATATATATATATATATATATATATATATATATATATATATATATATATATATATATATATATATATATATATATATATATATACACTACCGTTCAAAAGTTTGGGGTCACCCAAACAATTTTGTGGAATAGCTTCATTTCTAAGAACAACAATAGACTGTCGAGAGTTTCAGATGAAAGTTCTCTTTTTCTGGCCATTTTGAGCGTTTAATTGACCCCACAAATGTGATGCTCCAGAAACTCAATCTGCTCAAAGGAAGGTCAGTTTTGTAGCTTCTGGAACGAGCTAAACTGTTTTCAGATGTGTGAACATGATTGCACAAGGGTTTTCTAATCATCAATTAGCCTTCTGAGCCAATGAGCAAACACATTGTACCATTAGAACACTGGAGTGATAGTTGCTGGAAATGGACCTCTATACACCTATGTAGATATTGCACCCAAAAAGCAGACATTTGCAGCTAAAATAGTCATTTACCACATTAGCAATGTATAGAGTGGTTTTCTTTAAAGTTAAGACGAGTTTAAAGTTATCTTCATTGAAAAGTACAGTGCTTTTCCTTCAAAAATAAGGGACATTTCAATGTGACCCCAAACTTTTGAACGGTAGTGTATATATATATATATATATATATATATATATATATATATATATATATATATATATATATATATATATATATATATATATATATATATATATATATATATTAGTACAGGCCAAAAGTTTGGACACACCTCCTCATTCAATGCGATTTCTTTATTTATTGTAGATTTGCACTGAAGGCATCAAAACTATGAATGAAACCATTTGGAGTTATGCACTTAACAAAATAAGGTCAAATAACCGAAAAAATGTTTTATATTCTAGTTTCTTTAAAATAGCCACCCTTTGCTCTGATTACCGCTTTGCACACTCTTGGCATTCAAGCACACCTGTAAAGTGAAAACCCTTTCAGGGGACTACCTCTTGAAGCTCATTGAGAGAATGCCAAGAGTGTGCGAAAAAGTAATCGGAGCAAAGGGTGGCTATAAACTAGAATAAAAAACATGTTTTCAGTTATTTCACTTTTTTTTTCTTACGTACATAACTCCACATGTGTTCATTCATAGTTTTGATGCCTTTAGTGACAATCTACAATGTAAATAGTCATGAAAATAAAGAAAACACATTGAAATGAGAAGATGTGTCCAAGCTTTTGGCCTGTACTATATATATATATATATATATATACATATATATATATATATATATATATATATATATATATATATATATATATATATATATATATATATATATTAGAGATGTCCGATAATATCGGCCTGCCGATATTATCGGCCGATATATGCGTTAAAATGTAATATCGGAAATTATCGGTATCGTTTTTTTTTTTTATTATCGGTATTGTTTTTTTTATTGTTTTTTATTTTTTTATTAAATCAACATAAAAAACACAAGATACACTTACAATTAGTGCACCAACCCCAAAAAACCTCCCTCCCCCATTTACACTCATTCACACAAAAGGGTTGTTTCTTTCTGTTATTAATATTCTGGTTCCTACATTATATATCAATATATATCAATACAGTCTGCAAGGGATACAGTCCGTAAGCACACATGATTGTGCGTGCTGCTGGTCCACTAATAGTACTAACCTTTAACAGTTAATTTACAAATTTTCATTCATTACTAGTTTCTATGTAACTGTTTTTATATTGTTGTACTTTCTTTTTTATTCAAGAAAATGTTTTTAATTTATTTATCTTATTTTACTAATTTTTTTAAAAAGTACCTTATGTTCACCATACCTGGTTGTCCAAATTAGGCATAATAATGTGTTAATTCCACGACTGCATATATCGGTTGATATCAGTATCGGTTGATATCGGTATCGGTAATTAAAGAGTTGGACAATATCGGAATATCGGATATCGGCAAAAAGCCATTATCGGACATCCCTAATATATATATTTATATATATATATATATATATATATATATATATATATATATATATATATATATATATATATATATATATATATATATATATATATATATATATATATATATATATATACACTACCGTTCAAAAGTTTGGGGTCACATTGAAATGTCCTTATTTTTGAAGAAAAAGCACTGTACTTTTCAATGAAGATAACTTTAAACTAGTCTTAACTTTAAAGAAATACACTCTATACATTGCTAATGTGGTAAATGACTATTCTAGCTGCAAATGTCTGGTTTTTGGTGCAATATCTACATAGGTGTATAGAGGCCCATTTCCAGCAACTATCACTCCAGTGTTCTAATGGTACAATGTGTTTGCTCATTGGCTCAGAAGGCTAATTGATGATTAGAAAACCCTTGTGCAATCATGTTCACACATCTGAAAACAGTTTAGCTCGTTCCAGAAGCTACAAAACTGACCTTCCTTTGAGCAGATTGAGTTTCTGGAGCATCACATTTGTGGGGTCAATTAAACGCTCAAAATGGCCAGAAAAAGAGAACTTTCATCTGAAACTCAACAGTCTATTCTTGTTCTTAGAAATGAAGGCTATTCCACAAAATTGTTTGGGTGACCCCAAACTTTTGAACGGTAGTATATATATATATATATAAATATATATATATATATATATATATATATATATATATATATATATATATATATATATATATATATATATATATATATATATATATATATAGTTATTTGGTTTTTGGCCAAGACCAGAGATCTTGGGCTTTAAAAGGTTAGTGACCACTGTCCTTAAACATATCATTCCCACCTTTTTTCTGCTCCAACTATTTATTTTGTAATCGTCCCTTTTGGATTATAATTATGATGCTCATCACTTTTTGATTAGGCTCTTGTCGGATGAATGCTGCCTGAGCACGGGAGAATGCATCACATATATATTCGATTTATTTTCACACACGAATGACGCCTCGGTCGGATATGAAACATTTGCAATTGCACTGTTCACAATGACATCAAAACATCCGATACTGCTCACATATGGGCAAAAAAATTGGAATTGACCATGGCCATGACCATGACCACCTTCACATGTGTTATATATGTTTTTTTTTTTTAATGTCAATCACTTTTTATTGATAAAGGTATATTATAGGCGTTTTCAATCCATGTTAATGTGCAGAAAGAAATGAAGAGCGGAACTAATGTGTAGTGAAGTAGTTTCTCTTAGGTCCCTTTTTGGGTGTGGGTACTTCTTGCCCCGCCCCTCGGAGGAAACTTGGGAAGCTTCAAAAGATAGTTTGTGTCTTCACTCTCCTTAAACATTGCCTTTTCCAGGTTAGTAATGTTGTGAAGTATCTCAAATGTAAACGTTTGATAAGAAAACATCCTACAATTCAAATGTAATATGGTTCAGCGACAGAGATTGATGTTTTAGTGCCTTTAGAGTTTAAGAGTACAGTGTGTGCGCACCTGGCCAGCATGTGGGTCAGTTGAGAGCATTTAACCCTTTTTATGCCAAGCAGAGAGCACTGCAGTGTATAGATAGAATTCTGTCTTGTAGAGAAATAGTCTTATACCTCACACAGGGTCATATTTTTGTCTGCGTAAATATATTGTTGTTATTTCTTGTATTTGTAAATAGATTATGGACTGAGTGACGTGGATACATTTTCTGTGATTGTAAGTATACTTCCCAAAGACACTTCATGTCTAAAGGATAATTCCCTATTTGTAAAAGAGTCTATTACTTAAGATTGGAGATGTCCGATAATGGCTTTTTTGCCAATATTGCGATATTGTCCAGCTCTTAATTACCGATTCCGATATCAACCGATACATACAGTCATGGAATTAACACATTATTATGCCTAATTTTGTTGTGATGCCCTGCTGGATGCATTAAATAATGTAACAAGGTTTTCCAAAATCAACTCAAGTTATGGAAAAAAATGCCAACATGGCACTGCCATATTTATTATTGAAGTCACAAAGTGCATTATTTTTTTTAACATGCCTCAAAACAGCAGCTTGGAATTTGGGACATGAGAGCATGAGGAGGTTGAGGTGGGCGGGGTTGGGGGGGGGGGGGGGGGCGTGGCGGGGGGTTTATATTGTAGCGTCCCGGAAGAGTTAGTGCTGCAAGGGGTTCTGTTGTGTTTATATTGTGTTATGGTGCGGATGTTCTCCCGAAACATGTTTGTTATTCTTGTTTGGTGTGGGTTCACAGTGTGGCACATATTTGTAACAGTGTTAAAGTTGTTTATACGGCCAGCCTCAGTGTGACCTGTATGGCTGTTGACCAAGTATGCATGCATTCACTTGTGTGTGTGAAAATCTGTAGATATTATGTGACTGGGCCGGCACGCAAAAGAAGTGCCTTTAAGGTTTATTGGCGCTCTGTACTTCTCCCTACGTCCGTGTACACAGCGGCATCTTAAAAAGTCATAAATTGTTCTTTCTGAAACCGATACCGATAATTTTGAAACCGATACTGATAATTTCCGATATTACATTTTAAAGCATTTATCGGCCGATAATATCCCTACTTAAGATGTTTCTGTAACAGCACTATATAAAAATATGAATATACAGTCGTACAGATCATTATAATAGCTATTGGGCTATGGAGAATATATGTTTTGACAATGTATTATTGAATTTAGAGAGTAATGATTATATTTTTATTGTGGTTTATAGGAAATATACAATGTGTAATAAAGAGAGGAAACTTGGGAAGCTTCAAAGATAGTTTGTGTCTTCACTGTCCTTAAACATTGCCTGGGTTTTACAGGGGTCCCCAAACTACGGTGCGCGGGCCGGAAACTGCCCGTCTGCGTCCAAAATCCGGCCCGCGGGAAGTCCCAAGTTTAAAAAAAAATGTGTCCGACCGCTTCTATGTTAGCTACCTCTCTTTGTTTATAATGTCTATTTTCTTTTTTTTTTTTTTTTTTCTTTTTCTTTTTTTTGTCCTGCCCAGCTTCTCAGGCAAATCATATAGTAGATGTAGATGCCCATATCGGCTGTTCAGATTTACTTTACAAAAGAGAAGTGTAGGATACTTCTCTTGTTGCCTTATTTGTATTTTGACTTTATTAAATGTATTTATATTATCATTTGGTGCAGCCAGGCCGGAGGGGATAGAAAGAGAAAAAAAGGAAGACAGAGGGGGGAATTGTGGGGACAAGAGGGGGATTAGACAGAGAGACAAAAACAACAACAGCAAACACAACAACAACAACAACAACAACAACAACAACAGAGCAACATCAGCAAATACGACATGTACAAATATGGTGGTAAAAGTAATAGCAAATAAGCAGTTAGCGAAAATGAAAAATAATACAGAAATGACAATGAGCATTATTACACTAAAAATGGAGCAATATGAATACCAATAGAAATAGTGCTATTGATAATAAACAATACCAATACTTTTCCTTTATTATCAACAATACAATTGTTCAAATGCAACAATACATATACGTAATGATAACTTGAGATACGAAAGAATGCAGAAAAATGGAGGGGGAGAAAGAGAAGCAACCTACATTAACCTTGTAGATTGTTATAGTAAAAATAGGTTAAGCTTACCCTAGGGCAACAACGTTAATATATGTTTGATGAAACGTGATTATGTGCATGAGTGTATGTGTGCATATGTACTTGTATATGTACAGTATGTGTATATGTGTGCTTGTACAGCGAATGTATATGTACAGTATGTGTATATGTGTGTTTGTACAGTGAATGTATATGTATAGAATGTGTATGTGTGTGTTTGTACAGTGAATGTATATGTACAGTATGTGTATATGTGTGTTTGTACAGTGAATGTATATGTACAGTATATGTATGTGTGTGTTTGTACAGTGAATGTATATGCACAGTATGTGTATATGTATGTTTTTACAGTGAATGTATATGTACAGTATGTGTATACATTACCTCCCTGCTTGGCACTGGCGCCGCCGCTGCCCACTGCTCCCCAAGGGGATGGGTCAAATGCAGAGGACAAATTTCACCACACCTAGTGTGTGTGTGACAATCATTGGTACTTTAACTTTAACAGTATGTTTGTATAATGAGCGTGCGTGTGGATGTACGAACTTTCAGTGTGTAAATATGTACTGTATTTGTATATGTATGTGGGAGCGTAGGTACCTATGTAAGTGTGTTTGTATGTATGTGAGTATATGTGAATTTGCATGTACAATACATTTGACTCCCAGTGTGTGCGGGAGCCAGAGTACGGTCCCAGCCTCCCCGAGAGCCCATCCCACAAACAGTAGGTGGGGTGCCCAGGGAACCAGGGAACCAGGGACCACCGCCCCCACGCAGCCAAGCCGGACAGCGACAGGAACCCCAGAGCCTGGCCCACCGCGCCGCCCACAAGGGCCAGCAGCAGGCCGCAGACAGACACACCCTGCAGAGGACAAGGCACGAGAAAAGCAGGGGGCAGCCAGACCCCAAGCCAGCGAGAGACCACACCCCACACGGACAGAAAGGCGGGACGCCCCACCCGAGGGGCCCGGAGACCCCCCGCAACCAGACGGGAAGGGGCGGGGGCGGTCTTCCACAAATCTACGATCTCTAGCAGCGCCCTCAAGAATTGGAATGACTTGTCCTTGTGATTTCAGCGCTCCAAAATGCCTGCCATATTTTTGTTTCCACCAGATTACTGTGTATGGACAATGTCTACACCGATGGGGTGCCGAATGTAAAAATCCAATTACACTTTTCGAGCTTATACATCTTGGATATTTAGCTCATTTTACTCACATCTTTATTACTTTTCTCACATTTAGCTCGGTCAGAGGTGTAGGCGAGTCTGTGTGCAGAGATATTTGATATTAAGATTTAGAATTTAACATTTAGATTCAAGATTTAGATTTAACATTTAGATTCAATATTTAGATTCAACAATTAGATTTAACATACAGTATATAGTGTATATTTATCGTTTAAATTTAAGATTTATATTTAATTATATTATAATTAATTATTTAATAATATTTAGATGTATATTTAAGTTTTAGATTTATATTTAAATTTAACATTTAGTTTTACAGTTAGCATTTAGATTTAACATTTATTTTTGATTTGAATCTTTGAACATAATGATTTTCTCACAAATACATTGTGTATGTGTCAAACATCAAAGGAAACTCTGATGTCATTGCAAAAGTATTAACATGTTACCAATCAGTTGGCTTGCGCGTAATATGCTTCTTGGACTTAGGCACAAAAGTGATGTATTCGGACTTAGTCAAAATCTAGCCAAGCCATACAGGTCTTTGACGACGTCAGTAGACACACCCTACATAAAAGATCATTCCAGCATTTCAGCAGCTCTACCAGAAACTCAACTGGAGGAGGTAGATTTGTTCAGAAACCAACCTTCAACTTTGTGTCCCAAGAAAGGTATGATGACGTATAAACATATTTCCAACCCCAGGTCATTAAGCTCCGGAAGAAGATCCTTGGCAATAGGCTTTACCAGGTCAAATCCAGACCAACGGACCTTATTGACAGATGGAAGTCAGGGCCTACGGCAGTGTGGTCAGGAAAGCAGGGAAGCTACCAGAAACCATGTCATCAGAAATGAGGAAGAACGAACTGAAGAAACAAGGCCTGCAAGACGAGGAGACAGACAATGTGGCAGTAGATCGGCGAAGAAACACGGACCTGGACAAGCAGAAAGGAATAAGATTCAAGATTGTTTGTTGTCATATTCACAGTTAAACAGACAGTTTGTCGTACAATGAAAATCTTACTTTGCTAGTCCACCCTTCAACAAGTCACACGGTACTTAGCTAAAAATGAAAATGTATATACAAGGCACAGTAAGTAACATAACATTATTGCACATTCTGATTGACAGTCAACCGTATAAATATGGAGGTGACATTTGGTCACAGCAGCAGTTAAAGTGTCTTTAGTGATCAAAGGTGAAAAGTGTCTACAGTGATGGTTCACAGTTCGGGGGTGGTCATGGTAGCTGTCTTTTGTTCAAAAAGACAAAAGTCAAACGGGGGGGGGGAGCTAGCATTCACAAGTTAGCATTCACAAGCCTGATGGCCTGTGGGTAGAAACTGTTTGTCAGTCTCGTAGTCCTGGATTTCAGGCTCCTGTATCGTCTGCCTGATGGTAGGAGGCTGAAGAGACTGTGCTGGGGGTGTGTACTGTCCTTTATGATGTTGTGTGCTCTCCTGGTGGCCCTGGTAGACTACATGTCCTGTAGTGAGGGGAAGGCTGCTCCTGATATGTACTGAGCAGTTTTAATCACTCGCTGGAGTGCCTTCCTGTCCTTAGCAGTGCAGTTTCCATACCAGACCGTGATTGAACTGGTAAGGACACTCTCAACCGTACTTCTATGGAAGTTGCTGAGAATTTTGGGTGGCATGCCAAATTTTCTCAACCTTCTTAGGAAGTACAGTCGCTGCTGGGCTTTCTTTATTGTTTGTTGGGTGTTGTGATCCCAGGTGAGGTCCTCGCTGAGGAATTTAAAGGTTTTCACCCTGTCCACCTCTGTCCCCCCTATGTACAGAGGTGTGTAGTGGGTACTCCTTCTCCGTGGGTCAATAATCATCTCCTTGGTCTTGTCTGTGTTCAAGGAGAGATTATTATCCTGACACCAGGCCACCAGTTCCGCTACCTCCTTTCTGTACCGTTGCCTCAGCTCCCCCGGTGATCAGTCCGAAGACCGTAGTATCATCTGCAAACTTGATGATACTGGTGTTGTTCTGGGAGGCCACACAGTTGTGTGTACAATAGGGGGCTCAGCACGCAGCCTTGGGGGGTCCCTATGCTTAGAACCTTTGTGCCTGATGTCTGGTTGCCGATTCTGACTGACTGGGGCCGGTTTGTGAGAAAGTTCAGGACCCAGTCACAGAGAGACGGTGTCAGACCAACAGTGAGGAGTTTAGCAGTGAGCTTTTGTGGGATGACCGTGTTAAAAGCAGAGCTGTAGTCGATGAATAATAGCCTGGCATAGGGTGTCATTGCCCTCTAAGTGGGTGAGGGTGGTGTGGATGACGGTGTTGACTGCATCCTCAGTGGACCGGTTCTGCCGGTAGGCAAACTGTAGAGGGTCCAGTGTGTCTGGGATGGGCTTCTTGATGTGTGACATGACTATCCTCTCGAAACACTTCATCACTATTGGGGTGAGTGCAACAGGGCGATAGTCATTCAGACAGGTCACTGTGTTTTTCTTTGGCAGGGGCACGATGGTGGTGGTCTTGAAGCAGGTGGGCACAACAGCTTGTGCTAGTTACAAGTTGTAAATGTCAGCAAGTACGTCAGCCAGCTCTGATGAACACACCCTGAGGGCCTGGCCAGGGATGTTGTCTGGGCCGGCTGCCTTCCGTGGGTTTGTTCTCCTCAGAACTGTACATACCTCTGCTGTTGTCGCAGTGAGTGGTGGGTCCTGCGTGCGTTCCGTGGTCAGAACCCCTCACTGTTGGTTGGTGTTGAGGACCTCGAAGCGGGTGTAGAACTCATTCAGCTCATCTGGCAGTGAGCGTTGGCTGTTTGTGACCCCCCTGCTCCCTGCTTGTAGTCTGTGATGTGTTGCAGGCCTTGCCACATGCGCCGGGAATCTGCGGTGGAGTAGAATCCCTCCAGCTTTTGTCTGTATTGTCCCTTGGCCTCGCTGATGGATTTACGCAGGTCATATCTGGCCTTCTTGTAGTCCTCAGCGTTGCCTGAGACAAATGCAGTGGAGCGGGCATGTAGCTTGGACCGAACACCACAGTTAATAAGAGGACCATTCATTTCAGCTGCTGCACGAGATGATTATGTGGCAGACACTGACATCACCCAGTCCTCAAAGGTAGAACGTCTGCAGGGTTTCCCCTAAACTGCCAATACACCTGTGGCGGTGGGGGCGTGATTATGGGCGTGGTCACACTGATGTCATCGAGTAATTTGCTATATGATTTTCTGTAAAAAGGTTCCAAAAATGTATACATACATTTAAAACAAATATGTTATTATGAATTAGTATTAACATTTGTATATTTTTTTAATCGTTTTGTCATATTTTCAATTGTTGCTGCTTTTTGTACATTGTACTTTGTTGAGATTTTTCTCAAGTGTTTCTAGACTTTCACTGACTTTTTTAAAATTAAAAACAACTAGCAATAAATTTAGCGTCTTCTTCTGGTGCTATTAAAAAATGTACTGGTGTTTAAAGACTCGACTTCTGACCCTCGATGTAGCTGACTAAAAAGGCTGCAGAGAGCATGACATCACACTTGCTTGGAGCTGTTGCTCGAGAAGGACTTTCTCTTTTCAAAAGCCGCCGATGTCTTCTGAATATTTGTACATTTTGTAGGTGGCTGTCTGCGGGTATATCTGCAATATATATACAAATCACATCCACATTGCAGACAAGCTGACAACGTTCGAGACGGTCACAATGGTGTGCGTTTTGTTTACATCCGCTTTCGGTAGCGTGGTTTTCGGTAATTAAAGTCTTTTTGTGGTCAAATTTTCGGTACATCCCTGGTGATAAGAGGCGATATATATAAATTCATACTCTAACGACCAGCTAATGTTAATGTTTTATGTTCGTGTGGTTTGGATTTGACGTCAGTTTTGTCCCATGTTTACAAACACACCATCCGTGCCTGAAAGGTGATTGGCGGATAATGAGGAAGTGTTGTGTGTCGGGGGAGTACGGACTCATGAGATGAACGTTAAAAATAACGTCTGACTGGGGGCTACAATATATTATATTACGTTCATTTGTTTTCAAGTAAAAAAATAAAACAACAACCTTATTTTCAAGGTGTGGCGGTAATAAAAATGCCGTGGCATTCAATTACATTAAGGGGAAATCATGCGTCTGTACCTGGAAGTTCAAGACACATCACTTTTCCTGCTGAGATCTAGAAGGACCACAGGAATCTTCCCATGTACAGTGCGCCTGAAACTGTAGCTGAATAACATTACCTCCAATGTAGAACGGACACTCTAAGACTTTAATGAGGCCATGGACACAATTTTTGGTCACTGATATCTGTTGGTACACACTGAAATTAATCTGGTCTTGCTGTGCATTATTATTTGTGGCTGGGCAATTTAATGTCACTAATATTGATTTTCTTTGCTGTATTCCAGGTCCATACCAATATTTTGAGGCAAAAACGCTATATTTGGGACTTGCAAACTTCAGGAGGTGTGTACAGGTTGGTGAGGTTTGATTTAACAATTTATCATCGGTATTTTCTCACTCACACGGACCATCTGCCCTAATTTAAACACAAACTTATCCAATTCTCATCTGATCCGAACAAGACTTTTGCCCAGACTGAGGGATAACTTTTCAACTGAATGTACTGATACTAAATTAAGTCTTTGTTACTTAGAATATGTTCCCCATACTAAAGTGTTACCAAAAACATATAACTTTGTCTTGAATTTGAAAAAAAAAACAAGATTTTATTTTTCACTAAAGAAGGGTTCGGTGAATGCACATATGAAACTGGTGGGGTTCTGTACCTCCAACAAGGTTAAGAACCACTGCGCTAGACGAATGTCACTGAGCAACGACCAAGTTTGTGGTCAAAAGCTTGCACGTATTTGCTGCAGTAGACACTCCTAATTTTTGATAAGTGAATGTTCAATTGTAGTCAGAGAAAAGTTGCATGTTTTCCTGCAACCAGATTTTCTCTCGGCCATTGTATTATACAGGTGAAACTTATAAAATTAGACTATGGTGTACAAGTCCATTCATGTCAGCAAGTATCTTCAAATGTGAAACTAATATGTGGTATTAATTCATTACATGCAAAGTGAGATATGTCAAGCTTTTATTTTTTATAATTTTAATGATCTTGGCTTGCAGTTTTTGAAACCTTACATTTTCTGAGATTTTCAATGCAAGGTTTTCACAAACTGTAAGCATAACGTTAAAATTATGAAAAAAAAAGGCTTGACATACCTCACTTTGAATGTAATAAGTTAAAACCACGTGTTACTAAATGTTACAATCTTGTGTAATTTGCACATTATTTAATTTGTTAAATTCTACAGAAGAATATTAATTTCCTATATTTTCCAAAAAGTTTTTTTCTTCTATTATACGTATGTGCCTCTTGAGACCTCGCTGTAGGCTTTGTAAGGTCATGTTACCTCTAAACTAAACAAAATTTATGCTAATCCACCTTTTTTTTCCCAAATAAAAATCGATAAGAGAGCTGTTAAGAAACCGGAAAAATCTTACCAATTCCCATCTCTAGTCTCTTGACATTGAAGAAGTCCTCCCTGACTGGAGATAATTGAAATGCAAGCATCATTTGATATCCAACAAGCATTTGAGAAGGAGGACTTTACAATCTTTTAGGCTATCTGTGTTGAGCTCTACTGACACCCGTGTATCCAGCTTTTCCGTATGAAAGCCATTAAAAATCGCTTGTACCTCTTTAAAATATAGCACTTGCATTACTGTTTGCCGATTGCCCTCACTAAGTATGGGCCAGATTTCACTGCCATTGCCCTAATACGTGCAATCTTTCCTACTGATTTCCTAATTGTTTAGCTGCGTTTGTTGGCCAAAAGTGTTGTGTGCTATATTACAACTTAGTTACACAACGTTCATTTGATTTGAAAGACTGGTGTGGTGATGCTGCATTTTTAATTCATTATTCTGATGTAAAATACTGCTGTGATGTAAATTATTTTTGTTTGCACTCTTAATTAGTTTGAAGTACACTGACAGGAAAAAGTAATTATACCCCTTGAACTTCTCCACATTTTGTGAGTTCAAGCGTCTGTACTGCCTTGCACCTTATTTTTGTACATATGCTGTTATATTAAAACAGCTTCGTCAAAATGGCAGAGTTCAATGTTTGAAAGTCATAATAAATAAAAGCACTTGTGTTAAGTGAACTTACTGTAATTGAGCACTGTACGTCTGACCCCAGGACCCTTGGGCTCTTGAAACAACTACTGTCGTATTGCTACCTTGCATACTCTGATTAAGAGTGACAGGAAAGTGACAATCTCCTCTCGTAGTTCACAGATTTTAAGAGCATTTCCTTTGTTCAGCCATGTTATCGTGCAATAATTGGTCACTTTGCGAAATAGTGTTGGAAGACTGGAAGATGATATGATTACATTTTTGATGGACATGACAGAGTCCATACTGTTTTTCAACAAATTAAAATATATTGTGTGTGTATATATATATATATATATATATATATATATATATATATATATATATATATATATATATATATATATATATATATATATATATATATATATATATATATATATATATATATATATATACATATATATAAATATGGCCCTGTGATGAGGTGGCAACTTGTCCAGGGTGTACCCCGCCTTACGCCCGATTGTAGCTGAGATAGGTCCAGCGACCCCAAAAGGGACAAGCGGTAGAAAATGGATGGATATATATATATATATATATATATATATATATATATATATATATATATATATATATATATATATATATATATATATATATATATATATATGTATATGTATGTATATACACTACCGTTCAAAAGTTTGGGGTCACCCAAACAATTTTGTGGAATAGCCTTCATTTCTAAGAACAAGAATAGACTGTCGAGTTTCAGATGAAAGTTCTCTTTTTCTGGCCATTTTGAGCGTTTAATTGACCCCACAAATGTGATGCTCCAGAAACTCAATCTGCTCAAAGGAAGGTCAGTTTTGTAGCTTCTGTAACGAGCTAAACTGTTTTCAGATGTGTGAACATGATTGCACAAGGGTTTTCTAATCATCAATTAGCCTTCTGAGCCAATGAGCAAACACATTGTACCATTAGAACACTGGAGTGATAGTTGCTGGAAATGGGCCTCTATACACCTATGTAGATATTGCACCAAAAAGCAGACATTTGCAGCTAGAATAGTCATTTACCACATTAGCAATGTATAGAGTGTATTTCTTTAAAGTTAAGACTAGTTTAAAGTTATCTTCATTGAAAAGTACAGTGCTTTTCCTTAAAAAATAAGGACATTTCAATGTGACCCCAAACTTTTGAACGGTAGTATATATATATATATATATATATATATATATATATATATATATATATATATATATATATATATATATATATATATATATATATATATATATATATATACGTATGCATACATATACATATATACGTGTGTATGTGTATGTATATATGTAACGTCTCACAGGTGAATCACAAAACGTTAATAACTTAAAAACTAAAATAGATAGACCAAAAATAAAATGCAGCACAAACAAATGGGACATGTTTTGGAAGATTTTGACATAGTTGGGGGGTCTAGTCATGATTAATAACACGTTAATTACACATTAATAACATCATCCTATAAAATGTTAATTTAAAAACTACGGTAGTTGGACCAAAAATGTTTGCAGCACAAACGTGGCACAAACAATTGGTGCTGTTTTGGGGAGGTTTTAACAAGGTGGGGGGGCTGGTTTTGAATAGTGAAATGGTAATAACTTAAAAACTAAAACAGTTTGACCAAAAATGTTGCAGCACAAACGAATGAGACAACTTTGGGGTGATTTTTACAAGGTGGGGGGGGGGGCTGGATGACATCATATAATATATAAATGTTCATTAGTTTGAAGTTAAAAAGGAGTGTTCACTCCTTGGAGAGCTGTTGCACCATGTGGATGGACATGAATCATAGCTCCAACACAACTGAAACAAAGGAAAGGATTATCAAACTTGATGATCACCAGTCAGAAAATTTATTTTAGAATAACTTAAAAAAACCTAATGGCACAAACAAAATGTTTGCAGCACAAATGTAGCACAAACGTTTGGGACAAGTTTGGGGAGATTTGGACAAGGTTGGCGTAAGTGGGAGGCAACTTCACTCAGGTCAATTGCATGCATCCAGGCACAGCCAGACAGTCCTTGGTAGCAGTCATGGCGCCAGTTGTTTAGTTGGCAGAACTCTCTTTATCCACGACTCCGAAACATACGCCTCGCTCTTGCCCCCTGTGAAAGTACGACATTGATGAGTAATATGTAGTTTGACTGAATGCTTCTAACAAAGTCTATTTGGGTGATGTTTGGGCCGGCTATCCGGGGTTAAAATGTCAATGCAAGGATCTGCCACTATGTTTACTTTGATCAAGTTCCTGTGTTTGGTTTTTTGTCCACGCATGGTGCAATCGTAGGTGGCCAATATGTATTATTCATTGCTAATTCAAGAATCAATGGTCCATCCTATCCGATCCTACAAAAGAAGTTTTGCAGTGTTTTTATTGTATTTAATTTTCTGCAAAAGTGTTAGTCTCTCCCAAGTTTTGAAATGAACTCGAAAGACCGTTCTGGTGTCATTCCTGGGCCGGATTTGGTCCCGGAGCCGGCAGTTGAATAGCCCTGTCTTAGACTTTCCCATTGTTCTGAGTACCGGTCGAGCCAATGAGTGCTGTCAAACAAATTACTGTATTTTATGCTGACAAAGAGAAGCCATTAGGCTGCAATCAATCATGATCACAAACAAGAAGGTAATGAAGCCTGGCCTTGTCAAGTTAAAAGACGTTCTGGAACCTTCAGCAGAACTTTTACGATTTAGATGAGTGTTTAAGTAGGGAGGAACAAATCATTAGACATTTGTTGTCCACTGAACTGTCATAAATGTGTCTTCTGTGGAATTCCAATCATATTAAAACATTTTCTTGAGTGGAAATCGCAGAATTTTCACATTTTCTGATCACAGAAATCTCTTTATCCCGTGCAGGAAACTTCAAAGGGCAGTCACTAAATATGAACATTTTGTATATATTTTAGCCTTTGACGTCTAACAGAAGATTAAAGATTAAAGTACCAATGATTGTCACACACACACTAGATGTGGTGAAATTACAAATAACTCTGAATTATACTGGACAAGGCATCTATTAAAACAATGTTTAGATGTGGGAATCTTTGAAGGCAAAAGACGTTTGCTGTGTGTGTGTGTGTGTGTGTGTGTGTGTGTGTGTGTGTGTGTGTGTGTGTGTGTGTGTGTGTGTGTGTGTGTGTGTGTGTGTGTGTGTGTGCGTGTGTGTGTGTGTGTGTGTGTGTGTGTGCGTGTGTGTGTGTGTGTGTGTGTGCCTGCATTATTTATCTGCACTCATTAAATGTAATCAATTGGAACTGGCATTGATAAAAGGCTCTTTATTGGGCTTTCCAGAATCCATCACTATAATGTACTTGGTGACTTTCTAGCCCTGCTTGATTGTTTTGGTCCACAAAAGGCCCAAAGGAATGAAAGTGTGTTTGTTTCTACACATTGGTGCTAAGCATCCCTCAATGCCCGGAAATTTAGGAGCCCCCGAATGCATCGGAAGAAAATAGTATAAAGCCAAAAATGAAGTTAACCGTCACGAGCACATCCAGCGACATGTCAATGTGTGAATGCAGAGTTGTGTGTTTTTATGCACTATGGAGGAACACAATGTGCAGTAACAAGGTGGTAAAAGTAGTAAGAGAGAGAGAAAGAGAGAGAGAGTGTGTGTGTGTGTGTGTGTGTGTGTGTGTGTGTGTGTGTGTGTGTGTGTGTGTGTGTGTGTGTGTGTGTGTGTGTGTGTGTGTGTGTGTGTGTGTGTGTGTGTGTGTGTGTGAACACATTGTCAAGCCTGATTTATTTAGTTACACGAATGTACTAGTCTGTATTTTCTTCCCCCATTTTCTCTATTTATTTATTTGTTATTATTACTACACTATATTCATCCTTAAAGGATCATTTGGATGATCCACTTTATGTTTAGGTATTTGGTTAACCTTTAATTTTATTTATATTTTATTATTATTATTTTTCATTTTATTTTTTATTTTTTCCCCTCCCTCAGGGGGGAAAAGCCATCACTCCAAATTACTTTGTTCCAGAAGTTTTGAGGCTTGTCTCTGTGCTGTTTGGCGTAATGTAAACGGGATACTTTGTGACATTTGCGCAGAAATGGCTTTCTTCTGGCGACTCGACCATGCAGCCCATTTTTCTTCAAGTGCCTCCTTATTGTGCATCTTGAAACAGCCACGCCACAATTTTTCAGAGAGTCCTGTATTTCAGCTGAAGTTATTTGTGCATTTTTCTTTGCATCTTGAACATTTTTCCTGGCTGTTGTGACTGAAATATTTGCTGGTCTACATGAATCCCTCATTTTCCACTTCTTAATCAGCGTTTCAACACTGCTGATTGGCATTCTCAATTCCTTGGATATCTTTTTATACCCCTTTCCTGTTTTATGCAGTTCAATTACCTTTTCTCGCAGACCCTATAACAATTCTTTTGCCTTCCCCATGACTCAGAATCCAGAAACATATGTGCAGCACTGGATGAAAGATGCAATGGTCTGTCAGAAGCCCAGAAACTCACTGACCTTTTATAAACACACATTCATTACAAACAAACAGGTCACAGGTGAGGATTGGAACCTTGATTAGCCATTCAAACCTGTTTGTGTCAACTTTTGTGCATGTTATCAGATCAAAGTCACTGGGGTATATAAACTTTTGATCAGGGTCATTTGGGTACTTTCTTTTGTCATTTTGATTCAAAACGAGTAAACACAGTTGTTTGCCAATAAATAGATTCACACAACCATTAAGCATGAGTGGAAGAAAGGTTTTTGTGTTATCATTCATATTCTCTGAAGAATGGCCAAGAAATCATAAATTCTCCCAGGGTATGTAAACTTATGAGCTTGACTGTATATGTATAGTTGCATTTGAACAAATGTATTGTTGATAATAGAGGAAAGTATTTTTATTATTCATTACCAATAGTGCTATTTCTATTGGTATTTGTATTGCTCCATTTGTAGTGTAATAATGCTCATTGTCATTTCTGTATTATTATTTATTTCACTAAGTGGTTCTTTGCTATCACTTTTACCATCATATTTGTACATATCCTATTTGCTGATGTTGTTCTATTGTTGTTGTTGTTGTTATTGTTATTGTTGTGTTTACTGTTGTTGTTGTCTCTCTATCTTATCCCCCTCTTGTCCCCACAATTTCCCCCTCTGTCTTCCTTTTTTTTCTCTCTATCCCATCCTGCTCCGGCCCGGCTGCACCAAATAATAATATAAATCCATTTAATAAAGTCAAATACAAATAAAGCAACAAGAGAAGTATCCCACATTTCTCTTTTGTAAAGTAAATCTGTAAAGTCGATATGGGCATCTGCATCAACAATATGATTTGCCTGAGTAGCTGGACAGGACAAAAACAAACCCTTTGAAAGCACCTTTGTTGCCATGGTAATTAATAAGGCTGTCCAGATCATCAGTATTGGCCTTCAATCCGATCCAATTTCAAGTCTCAATCACATACTGTATTTGACAATTGATTATACAGCCCCTGGAAAACTGGTGGAATCACCAGACTTGGAGGATGTTCATTCAGTTTTTTAATTTTGTAGAAAAATAGCAGACAACAGACATGACACAAAACTATAATCATTTCAAAAGACAACTTTTTGGCTTAAAGAAACACTAAAAGCAATCAGGAAAATAAATGGAGGTAGTCAGTAATAGTTTCATTTGTAGATCAAGCAGAGTGAAAAAAAAAAATGGAACCACTCAATTCTGAGGACAGAATTACAGAATCATCCTGTAGATTTTCATTTCCAGAGCAAACACCTGCATCATATTATATATGTTCATTACTTCGAAGTAGGGTTGTTCGGTATACCAGTACTAAAAATGTGCTGCGATACTAATTGATAGAAATCGGTACTATACTGCCTTTGAAAAGTACCGGTACCATTCTTTCATTTGAATGCCCGCTGTGTGGCAGTGACTACAGAGCCGAGGTGCATTATGTTGAGTGTGTCAAAACGCACACACAAAGTGCGTACAAGTAATAACATCTTGGAGAGGAGGAATGGCAAAAAAACGACAATTCTAATGGTTAATAAAGAGTGTGTGTGAAACGCAATATGGAGGTATTTGGGCTTCAAAACTAACAATAAAGGTGACGCTTTAAACACAGAAGCGCCACGCTTCAAGTGTTGCTTTAAAACACGCCTTGCCAAATGTGGCGATTGATATTACCACCTTTGCTTCAAACTTAGGTAAACATTTAAATAATAAGCATTCAGATCTGCACAATGAGTAATGACAGGTAATTATGTTTTTGTTACACCTTTACTCCTGTTCGGCTCCGTGCAGACCGAAGTAGAGGAGCACAGGGCAGACGTTCCCTTCGGGGTCGATGTTTTCGTCGGGTTAACACACTTCACTTTACCCGTCAATGTGTCTGCCAAGCTCCGCTTTCAAGTCAGAATGACGAGGCTGCCAATTTGTGACAATCTGGTTGCTTTTTTGTTAGTTTTGCAGGTAACAACCGGACCCGTTCATCACTCGAAGCTTTTTTGAAATATGTTGCAGGCATCAAATTCCAAATGAGCTAACATTTGCAAAAAATAACAATGTTTACCAGTTCGAACGTTAAGTATCTTGTCTTTGCGGTCTATTCAATTGAATATAGGTTGAAAATGATTTCTTTCTTTCTTTCTTTCTTTAGTTTATTTCGAACATGAACACACTTACAGCATAATACATTACACAATTTCATATAATTTCCCTTTATATCATGTCCGAAAAGGAGTAGGAAGAAGCAAAGCTTATTTAATCCTACCCCTTTCCCACTTCAGAGCGTTTACAAATATATACATTCATTTACTGACTTTTTTATATTAAAATGACATCCATGAATGAGTAATACAACAGTTTTGTAATATATAATTAAGTCAGTCATTATTAACATACTGAGATGAAGAATATCTTATTTTCAATACAGTTGAAAGTGTTTCTCATAATTCTTCTTCTTTGTACTTTGTAAGCACTATTGATTTGAACAACCTCTTAAACTGGATCATATCAGTACAATGTTTAACTTCTTTACTTAACTCAGTCCATCATTTAATTCCACATACTTATATGCTAAAGGTTCTAAGTGTTGTACGTGCATACAAATGTTTTAAATTAGATTTTCCTCTAAGGTTATATTTCTCCTCTTTAGTTGAGAATAATTGTTGTACATTCTTTGGTAGCAGGTTATAGTTTGCTTAGTACATCATTTTAGCTGTTTGCAATTTTACCAAATCATCGAACTTTAATATTTTTGACTCAATAAATAAAGGGTTTGTATGTTCTCTATATCCAACATTATGTATCAGTCTAATTGATCTTTTTTGTAACACGGTTAACGAATGTATCGCACATTTGTAGTTATTTCCCCATATTTCTGCACAATAACTCAGATATGGTAACACTAGCGTTGGGTAGAGAATATGACGTGATTTTTGGCCCAGGACGTATTTTGCTTTATTCATTATTGTAATGTTTATTGCCACCTCATGTTGTATATTTTGTATATGAGATTTCCAGTTCATTTTATCGTCTATTAATACTCCCAAAAATCTGGTTTCTTTTACCCTTTCAATATCTACTCCGTCTATTTGTATTCGTGTATGATGCTCTTTTCTGCTGTTACCAAATAGCATTCTTTTAGTTTTACTGAGATTCAAAAATAGTCTGTTTTTGTCAAGCCATCTTTTTAATTTGTTCATTTCTTCTGTTATTATTTGTATTATCTTCTGTGTGTTCTCTCCTGAACAGAAAGCAGTTGTGTCGTCTGCAAATAAAACTAACTTTAAGTCCTTTGTAACTTTACAAATGTCGTTTATATAAAGATTAAACAATCTTGGTCCCAGTATTGATCCCTGGGGTACACCACAAGATATATCTAGCCGTGTTGACATATTTGCAAATCATTGTATTCTGTTTTTATTTACGATTTACAAAACGTGCCAACTTCACTGGTTTTGGGTTTTGTAATAGAATGGGAAATGACACAAAATGTACTGCGTACGCCAGCAGCCAAATTAAGGGCCTTTGTTTGCTTTTATACGTCTAAAAAAAGTTGTCTAGTATGTTCATTATCTTATTGAATGACAAAAATGTTCTTTGATTGCAATAATCAACATATGTTTAAGGTATCATAGGATTTTTTGTTCAAATAAAGCCAACAATGGCATTTTTTGTGGTCCCCTTTAATTAGAAAAGTATTTTGATGGTACCGGTACCAAAATATTGGTATTGGGAAACCCTACGACATACATGTCCATCCATCCATCCATTTTCTACCGCTTATTCCCAATGGGGTCGCAGAGGGCGCTGGAGCCTATCTCAGCTGCATCTGGGCGGAAGGCGGGGTACACCCTGGACAAGTCGCCACCTCATCGCAGGGCCAACACAGATAGACAGACAACATTCACACTCACATTCACACACTAGGGCCAATTTAGTGTTGCCAATCAACTTATCCCCAGGTGCATGTCTTTGGAGGTGGGAGGAAGCCGGAGTACCCGGAGGGAACCCACGCAGTCACGGGGAGAACATGCAAACTCCACACAGAAAGATCCCGAGCCCAAGACTACTCAGGACCTTCGTATTGTGAGGCAGACGCACTAACCCCTCTGCCACCGTGCTGTCCTCATGTTTTGACCAAAAATAAAGTTGATGGTGCAGAATAACTAAACAAAAGCAAAAACTACAATTGGCTCCAATGTATTTGTAAATAATAACAAAAACGACCAAAAATATTTTGTGATGATAAAAAAATATTTATCAGATCTACTGCAATATCGACCATATACTGACTGATACTATACTGAGTACTATAGATATTTGTATCTTTGTTTACATTCAAAAGCTGTAGCTTAGCAGTCAGCAGCTCCTTGTATCTTCATACAGAGTATAGTGTAGCATGTTTAACTATTTATCCTTTTTGCAGTTCTGCAGTGATACTTGAAGGAAATTTTCTGTCATGCAGGCGGGAATTGGTACTAAAAGCTGCTTCTCACTGTGGATGGACATTAGTCGCGTTCAGTACAGCATGCTCTCAAATTGGAGTCAGTGTTCTGGCTAGGCACGCACCTTCCTGGAATTCATGCAACTGTGTGTAGCAAAGAATAGGCAAAATAATTAATAATTGCGTGCAATCGTATTCCGCCACACAGCTGCGGTAACGATCTGCTGGGCTCGTCAGCTCATATTTGGTTGAGTTTGCTTGTGTGATTGTCACAACATTGTGAAATGTGCAATTTGTACCTCTGGTAACACTTGTGTTTTGACAAATGTGTAAAATTGCTGTTGTGATGCAATCAAACAAATGGAAAAACATGGCACAGAAATATGCAGCGGTCAATCTGATGGAGAGAAACTTGGCTGGCTGAGAAATGGGACTCAAGCACCTGGTACAACAACGTGTTCCGTGAAGCCTGGTGGTGGCAGAAACATACTTTGCGGCTGTTTATCTCGAGATGAAACTGGGAATTGAGTCAAGTTGGAAGGAATTTGAAGTTCAGACCTTGATGTAGAGGAATTTCACTTTGCAGTACAATTAAAACAAATTGTAAAGAAGAATGGCTTCGCTCGGAGATATTTGCCACAGCGAAGACCTTGACATTTTTACTGTGAAGAACATGTGAGACACTCATAATCTTTTTTATGTAGATCTGGAAGCACACTTTATTCAAATGTTTACTTACCTAAACAACCTTTATGCAAAAGAGATGTGTAGCTAACTAAAATCATTATAGTAATTTACCAATACTGTATTCACATCTGAGGCTTGCCACTTCTTTCTAAAAATGTGACCTTTGTACAGTTTTTAAGGCAGCTTAAAGGCCTACTGAAATGACATTTTTTTATTTAAACGGGGATAGCAGATCCATTCTATTTGTCATACGTGATCATTTCGCGATATTGCCATATTTTTGCTGAAAGGATTTAGTAGAGAACATCGACGATAAAGTTTGCAACTTTTGATCGCTGATAAAAAAAGCCTTGCCTGTACCGGAAGTAGCGTGACATCACAGGTTGAAAGGCTCCTCACATTTCCCCATTGTTTACAATGCAGCGAGAGCGATTCGGACTGAGAAAGCGACGATTACCCCATTAATTTGAGCGAGGATGAAAGATTCGTGGATGAGGAACGTGAGAGTCAAGGACTAGAGTGCAGTGCAGGACGTTTTTTTTTTCTCGCTCTGACCGTAACTTAGGTACAAGGGTTCATTGGATTCCACACTTTCTCCTTTTTCTATTGTGGATCACGGATTTGTATTTTAAACCACCTCGGTTTCTATATCCTCTTGAAAATGAGAGTCGAGAACGCGAAATGGACATTCACAGTGACTTTTATCTCCAGGACAATACATCGGCGAAGCTCTTTAGCTACGGAGCTAACGTGATAGCATTGTGCTTAAATGCAGATAGAAACAAAATAAATAAACCCCTGACTGGAAGGATAGACAGACAATCAACAATACTATTAAACCATGGACCTGTAAATACACGGTTAATGTTTTCCAGCTTGGCGAAGCTTAACAATGCTGTTGCTAATGACGCCATTGAAGCTAACTTAGCAACGGGACCTCACAGAGCTATGATAAAAACATTAGCGCTCCACCTACGCCAGCCAGCCCTCATCTGCTCATCAACACCCATGCTCACCTGCGTTCCAGCGATCGACGGAAGGACAAAGGACTTCACCCGATCATCCGTGCGGTCGGCGGCTAGCGTCGGATAGCGCGTCTGCAATCCAAGTCAAAGTCCTCCTGGTTGTGTTGCTACAGCCAGCCGCTAATACACCGATCCCACCTACAACTTTCTTCTTTGCAGTCTTCATTGTTCATTAAACAAATTGCAAAAGATTCACCAACACAGATGTCCAGAATACTGTGGAATTTTGAGATGAAAACAGAGCTTTTTGTATTGGATTCAATGGTGTCCGAATACTTCCGTTTCAACGATTGACGTCACGCGCATACGTCATCATACATAGACGTTTTCAACCGGAAGTTGCCCGGGAAATTTAAAATTGCACTTTATAAGTTAAACCGGCCGTATTGGCATGTGTTGCAATGTTAAGATTTCATCATTGATATATAAACTATCAGACTGCGTGGTTGGTAGTAGTGGGTTTCAGTAGGCCTTTAAGGTTACTTGGGGATACACAGAGTCTTACAGCCTTGTACCATTGATTACAAATAGCCAAAACATGCATCAATGTCTTCAAAATTAAATTGAATTGAATTTAATTATTTATTTCAAACCTGCACTGTACAACAACACACTTTTTTTTTTTTTTACATTTTGGCAGAGACATTTATGCAACGGACAGTGATAGCGGGCAGAGTGAAGGTTGAAGATACAGACCCCAAATTATGTTTAAAACAAAAGGGTGAATTTAAGTGAATGTCGAAGAGACAGCTAAATATTATGTGTGCACTTACACAAACAGTTTGTAGTCATTAGAGTTTAAAACTACATAGAGTGATTTTTTTTTTTAAAGTAAAAGCATATATTGGTACTAGAGCTGCAGCTATCGAATATTTTAGTAATCGAGTATTCTATCTAATGTCCCGATCGAGTAATCGAAAAAATCATATATATATATTTTTTTGTCCTGTCCAGCTTCTCAGGCAAATCATATTGTTGTTGTAGATGCCCATATCAGCTGAACAAATGTACTTTACAAAAGAGAAGTGTGGGATACTTGTCTTGTTGCTTTATTTGTATGTTGACTTTATTAAATGGATGTATATTATTTTTTGTTGCAGCCGGGCTGGAGCAATATTTTTGCTTAATTAAGGTTTAATTATACATGTTAAGATGTGCCCTCAATTATTGCGTTTGGCCTAATTGTCTTTTATTTCCTAAACGCCTGTTTTAATTATTGAAGGCTGACACGCACAGCTGAAATGCGTCCGCGTGTTGATTGTGCTAATTTGTGTGTGCTAATAAAAACAGGGGCGCTCAGAGCCCTATGTGCTGTGTGGTGTGACCGCATAAACGAAGTTCTTGTCTCTTGCTATTATACGGTGCCGTTTAAATGGTGGTTTCGCCACGCAAATCCTCTGAGCTGTTTTCAACCTGCCAACAATACATAAACAATATAAAAAAGACAAACTACTTAATAATGACGACAACAGTTTTAAATGTTAAGAATGCAATACAGTTCATTGCATTCTTTGCATGCAAAATAGTAATCAAAGTTAATTTTGCCATCATAACATGTTTGAGATGAAAACACATATATATATATAATTAAATAAATTCATATTCCCTGAGAAAGTTAAAATATAACTATATTCTTAGTATCACAAATAAAACAATGAGAACAGTTTTCATTATCTCAAACATAAAAAGTGGATTAGGTAGTGCCTTTAATACTGCATTTGAAATGTGCAACCAGTGGTAAGTCACCACCAAGCAAAAACCGGGCATGCTCAAAAAAGTAGCGTCAGATTTACTGCCCGTCCGAGCACCCACTGGCAGAAATGTAGATCGGCGCCTATGCTATACAGACTATAGTGGGTGCAGGTGCAAGCTATCCAAGTAGCATGTGGTTGCATGACTTGAATAACTTTGCACGACTACTTTCGTGTGGTTACTAATGAAAGGCTAATTGAACACAACAGCAAGGATAGCGTTGTTAGTTTTCAACACCTTTTGGCGGCATTTGATGACTTCGCGGGAGTGAGAGAACACATCCTGGTTATCATAATAAATAACATTTATTTTACTAACACAACTTTTGCATTTACATTTTATAATTGATGATTTACCTCGCCTAATTAATACTGTCAATGATAATTTTTTTCATCAGATAATCTAGGCTGACCATATTCTGAAATCCCAAAAAGAGGACACATATATGCGTGCCAAGGCAGGCACACGCCAAGGCCGGGACTAGGTGAAAATTTGCCAATGATACTTGAACTTGCTTTATAAATAATATATTTATTTAAATAAAGCATTTTTTTCCCTCTGTTGACAGCAGTGTTGGCGATAGGAACTATCAAAATGGGGTCCCATGGACCCCATCAAGTCATAAAAATGGAGTCCCACAGTAAATTTTTGGGGTCCGCCCTTTTTTGTAAGCGTTTTGAACACAAATGATAAACGTATGCATTGTCCTGTTATATCTCACATTCTATATTGTGTTTTGGAAAAAGGTTGTCATAAACGTTACTTAAAGGCCTACTGAAATGAGATTTTCTTATTTAAACGGGGATAGCAGGTCCATTCTATGTGTCATACTTGATCATTTTGCGATATTGCCATATTTTTGCTAAAAGGATTTAGTAGAGAACATCGACGATAAAGTTTGCAACTTTTGGTCGCTGATAAAAAAGCCTTGCCTGTACCGGAAGTAGCGTGACGTCACAGGTTGTGGAGCTCCTCACATCTGCACATTGTTTACAATCATGGCCACCAGCAGCGAGAGCGATTCGGACCGAGAAAGCGACGATTACCCCATTAATTTGAGCGAGGATGAAAGATTCGTGGATGAGGAAAGTGAGAGTGAAAGATTAGAGGGCAGTGGAAGCGATTCAGATAGGGAAGATGCTGTGAGAGGCGGGTGGGACCTGATATTCAGCTGGGTATGACTAAAACAGGGGACGGCGTGGCGAAGTTGGTAGAGTGGCCGTGCCAGCAATCGGAGGGTTGCTGGTTACTGGGGTTCAATCCCCACCTTCTACCATCCTAGTCACGTCCGTTGTGTCCTTGGGCAAGACACTTCACCCTTGCTCCTGATGGGTGCTGGTAGCGCCTTGCATGGCAGCTCCCTCCATCAGTGTGTGAATGTGTGTGTGAATGGGTGATGGTGGAAATACTGTCAAAGCGCTTTGAGTACCTTGAAGGTAGAAAAGCGCTATACAAGTATAACCCTTTTATCATTTATAAATAAACACAAGACATATATATACTCTATTAGCCACAACACAACCAGGCTTATATTTAATATGCCACAAATGAATCCCGCATAACAAACACCTCCCCCCTCCCGTCCATATAACCCGCCAATACAAATCAAACACCCGGACAACACACTCAATCCCACAGCCCAAAGTACCGTTCACCTCTGCAAAGTTCATACAGCACATATATTTCCCCAAAGTCCCCAAAGTTACGTACGTGACACGCACATAGCGGCACGCACGTACGGGCAAGCGATCAAATGTTTGGAAGCCGCAGCTGCGTACTCACGGTAGCGCATATCCAACTCAAAGTCCTCCTGGTAAGAGTCTCTGTTGTCCCAGTTCTCCACAGGCCAATGGTAAAGCTTGACTGTCATATTTTGGGAATGTAAACAATGAAACACCGGCTACGTGTTTGTGTTGCTGCAGCCGGCCGCTAATACACCGCTTCCCACCTACAGCTTTCTTCTTTGCTGTCTTCATTGTTCATTAAACAAATTGCAAAAGATTCACCAACACAGATGTCCAGAATACTGTGGAATTTTGCGATGAAAACAGACGACTTAATAGCTGGCCACAATGGTGTCCCAAAATGTCCGCTACAATCCGTGACGTCACGCGCAAACGTCATCAAACCGAGACGTTTTCAGCAGGATATTTCGCGGGAAATTTAAAATTGCACTTTACTAATCTAACCCGGCCGTATTGGCATGTGTTGCAATGTTAAGATTTCATCATTGATATATAAACTATCAGACTGCGTGGTCGGTAGTAGTGGGTTTCAGTAGGCCTTTAATTTATTAAAATAAATAATAAAAAAAGAAGACAAATTTGTATGCATATGTAAATGTATTCAGTTCTAAACATTCATTCACTTTCTTCTTTCCTTCATGGATCTAAACTTTACCGCTGCTAGTAGTTTTTTCTATGTTTTTATTTAATAAGTTGTAGGTGTATTTATTTCAGTATAAAAGTGTAAAAAGTGTTTTGCTTCGGTCATGAAATGATGATAATGGTGTGCCAGGGCATACATACATTTTATATTTAACACTTAAATCTCTGGAGTCTACATCAACTTCAAATCTATTCCTCATTTCAAAATGTTTTATTTTTTTTTATATTGTTTTTTTGTTTGTTTGTTTTCCGCCCTTTTTTGTCAAACAAAACTATGTTTTTTTATGGCAAACACACAAAATATGCAAAATCTTCCACCAAAAATATTTTTCAAAGTGGAATATTTGATGTGACGTGGTCGGAACCTTTGATAGGTCAATAATTCGTAATAACATTGATTTTGATTCAATATTATGTTTTGAGCAATGACAGTTTGAAAAAAAAAAAAACAGCTTTGTTTTATTAGTCAACATTGCAACTTTTTCTAAAATACATTTCACCTTTAAGCTTTATTTCACTTTTGTTATGTTTTTGTTTATTTTAATAGTATTTGTAGAATGTGCCGTGGGCCTTTAAAACATTAGCTGTGGGCCGCAAATGGTAAACAAAACAAAAAAAATCTGCGTCCTTTCTGATTTCAATGCATTAAAAAGACACAAAAAGTGCGTTAACGCCTACATAGCTTGACAGTATAAAAAAATAAGTCACACTTATATTCTGTAACATTCACAGTGTTGGAAAAAAGTGCAGAGGTAGAAATATATATCTAAATTGTAATTTCCCCTCAGGGATTAATAAAGTATTTCTGATTCTGATTCTGATTGTGTGTATATATATATATATATATATATATATATATATATATATATATATATATATATATATATATATATATATATATATATATATATATATATATACACACATATATATATATATATATATATATATATATATATATATATATATATATATATATATATATATATATATATATATATATATATATATACACACATATATATATATATATATATATATATATATATATATATATATATATATATATATATATATATATATATATATATATATATATATATATATATATATATATATATATATGAGGTGGGGGGGGGGGGGTAGCGGGGGGTGTATATTGTAGCGTCCCGGAAGAGTTAGTGCTGCAAGGGGTTCTGGGAATTTGTTCTGTTGTGTTTTTGTTGTGTTACGGTGCGGATGTTCTCCCGAAATGTGTTTGTCATTCTTGTTTGGTGTGGGTTCACAGTGTGGCGCATATTTGTAACAGTGTTAAAGTTGTTTATACGTACAGGTCACATACCCTCAGTGTGACCTGTATGGCTGTTGACCAAGTAGGCTTGCATTCACTTGTGTGTGTGAAAAGCCGTAGATATTATGTGACTGGGCCGGCATGTAAGGGCAGTGCCTTTAAGGCACGCCCCCAATATTGTTGTCTGGATGGAAATTCGGGAGAATGGTTGCCCCGGGAGATTTTCGGGAGGGGCACTGAAATTCGGGAGTCTCCCAGGAAAATTGGGAGGGTTGGCAAGTATGTCAATCAACCCACTCCCTTGCTCACTCGCTCTCTCTGTCTCTGCCCCTCCCTCACGACTGCTGCTGCTTGAGCACACCTTCACAATTTGTTTTGTTTTTAACCCCTTCTTAACCCTGGACGTACATTGAAAATACACGCAGCCCTGACTCAAAATGCCGGCATTTTGAGGCATTTAAGAAACCCCGCCCGGACAGCCCGGACAACCCCGCAAAAGAGGACATGTCCGGGGAAAAGAGGACGTATGGTCAGTCTAGATAATCACACTTTTGAATTGGGAGTAACCATGATTAATTACAGGTTATTGCTCGTTTGGATGATTTAAAGTCACTTAAAAAAAAAAAAAAAAGAAGGAAATTAGAATAGGATATACTTTGTTTATCACACTATGGAGCACTTCTGTGGTTGCAGTGTCGATTTTACATACCCTAACAAAAATACAAACTTAATAAAAAACAATGAAAAACTACAAATAAATGATACATAATACATATTGCACACTAAACGGTTGAACTATTTATACATAGATTTAAAAAATATTGTGATATTTTTGTGATTACTTTCATATTCAGGTTTTTGCTTCATTGGCAATTAAATCATTACTATAACAGCAAACCTTTCACACAAAATTATAACAATAATGTATGGTTAATTAAAATGTAAAACAGGAGGTCATAAAAATCTACATCATGCCATCTGTTTGTTTGTTCTGACCAATGGTCGTCTAAAGCAGTTTCCTGGGGGAAGACACCGTGCAGGGGCTGAGCTCTATCCATCACAGATGCCTGCCTCCAAGTTCTGCTGAGTACAAATACTTTTGCTGCCAATAAAATCTGCAGACCAGCACATTAACGTAAAAGGTAAAACAGGAGCCGATGAAATATTTATAAATGTGGCATTCATCAAACTGCAGCGTTGTTCGTTAGCTCCCTTAGACAGAAAAGACGCTGCAGGCTTGTCATGGTCTGCATTCCAAAAAACTCCTGAAATGGTTCCTGTTTTCTACTCTGTTTGTTTGCAGTGTATTCTGTTTCACTTTTTCTGTATTGCCTTGTTTGCTTGCTATGAACTTCCATGCTTTGTCTTTTTTGTTATTTTTTTAGTTATGGGTATGTTATGGTTATTACTGGTACTGTTTATCTTTGGGCAACACACGATTCAATTCGATTCTTAGGGGGAACAATTTGATTCAGAATCCATTCTCGATTCAAAACGATTCTTGTTTCAAAATCAATACTTTTTCAATAACATCGGGTGCGAGTTCTATGATTAACTGCATTCCTCCATAAAACAAATAACAGCTGTGATAAATTTCTATATTTAAAAAAACGCTGTTTTTTTAATAATTATTTTTTACCCAAACATTTAATAAAGTCAAATACAAATAAGACAACAAGAGAAGTATCCAACCCTTCTCTTCTGTAAAGTAAATCTGTAGAGCAAATATGATCATCTAAATCGGGGGTCCCCAAACTTTTTGACTCGGGGGCTGCATTGGGTTAAAAAAATTTGGCCGGGGGCCAGGCTGTGTGTGTATATATATATATATATATATATATATATATATATATATATATATATATATATATATATATATATATATATATATATATATATATATATATATATATATATATATATATATATATATACACATATATATATATATAGATGGGAAAATTCATTTTTAGACAATATGATTTGCCTGAGCGACTAGGAGACACCAAGAGTAACAAGCGGTAGAAAATGGATTAGAAAGGAAAGATTTAAAACAGAAAAAAATAAATCTTTTTTTTTTTTTTTTTAAACTTGGGACTTCCTGTGGGCCGGATTTTGGATGCTGGGGGGCCGGATCCAGCCGTACTTTGGGGACCCCTGATCTAAATCAACAATAGGATTTGCCTGAATGGCTGGACAGGATACATTTGGAAAAAAATAAATAAATAGATTTTTGATGTTTTTTAACCGTTACAAATAAGAATCACAATTCATTCAAAAATGTTTTATTTTTTTTGACACCCCTTGTTATTATGTTTCTTCGGCTGTTCAAGAAGGAATGGAGGTTCCACTGTATATAATCATCCTATAAATATTATCATGTTTTTTTTTGGTTTTTTTTTCATAAAGAAATACTATCATGTGTGCTTACGGACTGTATCCCTGCAGACTCTATTGATCTATATTGACATACACATACACAATATGTATATAATGTGTTTTTTATGTTGATTTAATTTAAAAAAAAAATATATATATTTTATTTATTTTTTTTTAATTTCTTGCGCGGCCCGGTACCAATCGGGTGCCGGTCCGCGGCCCGGTGTTTGGGGACCACTGCTATACGGTACATACATTATGTAAATATTACATATATATATATTATATTTTATGTTGCTTTTAGTCTATTTTAT
Source organism: Entelurus aequoreus (assembly GCF_033978785.1). NCBI lineage: Eukaryota > Metazoa > Chordata > Actinopteri > Syngnathiformes > Syngnathidae > Entelurus > Entelurus aequoreus. The sequence continues at coordinate 42,920,176 of NC_084745.1, forward strand.
ACCTGCATTGTCCTTTCCATCCTTACACTTTCCATCATTTGTAACTGAGCTACTGTGTGGAACAATTTCCCTTGTGGATCATTAAAGTTTGTCTAATGTCTAATCTAATGTCTATTCTAGTTTGAAAATGTTAAAAATTTAGAAAATAATGTTTTCTCCAACGTCCTGAGGATGCATCATTTAAAAATTGCAAGTTGAATAATGCTTTTTTTCAGACTAAAATACTACATTTCATCTTAAAAGCCCTGCTAATTACTAGATACACAAATCTTAATCTAGGATGTTTTATCTCGTAAAATTAATCAGCTGCATGGAGAGATAATGTCACTAGTTTTTAGTATTTATTTCCCCAAATCCAATATTTTTATCCTATATTTTGTCAGCTCTTTTTTGCAGTGCACAATGTATGTTTATTGAAAGCTACGCTAACAATAGCATGTGTTCGCTCAATTTAAGAATAACTCCCGCTAGTTTAGTGGATTATAAAAGTTCCTGTTCGGTTTTCCATAGTCTTTTTATTTTTGTAGTGTGTGATCTATTTTTTGTCTCAAATACCTTTCATGTTGCGTGTTCATCTTCTTTAGCTCACACCAGAGTTCTTTCTGGCTTGGAGGACCAGATTCCACATCAAATGGTATGACAGGATTTGTTTTTGCTGTGTTGATATTCCCAGGGAACACCACACTCAAACCCAGGTATCGAAACAAAGCACCGTTGGATTTTGCGAAAATCGGTGCCCGGTAGGACGGGGTGGGATTTGGTCGGTGCCAAAAAGATCCTGGATTCAGTACATATCTCTATCTTTCAGTGTTGGCAAGTCTGTGAGAATGTTACCATTTCATTAGCTTGGGAGAAACAGCAGCTTTGACTGCAAAAATCTGAAATAATTGCATTGTTGTTGAACACAGGCTAAGTTTTACTGTTATAATAAATGAGATAAAGGTATTTTTTTGGGGTTCTGCTTCATCCCCAAACCAGTTATTTTATACTTGCCTTCACCCTGTGTAAGCGTACGGGCTGACCATTTATTCAAATGTTTACAAGTAACATGTTAGGATCCGTGGCCCGGATCATGTTTTGTTATTTTCTGTTATTTTTGGACTCCCTCAGTTCCTGTTTTTGTGCACACTTGAGTTTGTTTTTAGTTACCATGGTTGCTTATTATTTCTACCTGTCTCTGATAGGTGTTCGGGACGCTCACCTGTTTCCCGAGCACTAATCAGAGGCATTATTTAAGCCCGCCTTTGCCGGTCAGTCGGCCTGGCTTTATTCTGTTACGGCGGGGGGGTCGGGTCGCAGTTTACTGCAGGGTTCATTCCACCGGGATGCAGACGGACCACTCCGGACAGGACGTGCAGGTAGGAACATGATTTATTCTTTGACAATCAAAGAAGTACCAAAAACAGAAAACAAGTCAAAGGAACAACGTGCCGGTCGCACTGGAAGCTAAGGCTACCACTTAGCATAGACTAGAAGACAAGCAATACTCACGTAACAGGTTGCGTGTAGCAAGCAATGAAGCCAGGCCGACTGACCGGCAAAGGCAGGCTTAAAGGCCTACTGAAATGAAATTTTCTTGTTTAAACGGGGATAGCAGGTCCATTCTGTGTGTCATACTTGATCATTTCGCGATATTGCCATATTTTTGCTGAAAGGATTTAGTAGAGAACATCGACGATAAAGTTCGCAACTTTTGGTCGCTGATAAAAAAGCCTTGCCTGTACCGAAAGTAGCGTGACGTCACAGGTTGAAGAGCTCCTCACATCTGCACATTGTTTACACCAGCAGCGAGAGCGATTCAGACCGAGAAAGGGACGATTACCCCATTAATTTGAGCAAGGATGAAAGATTCGTGGATGAGGAAAATGAGAGTGAAGGATTAGAGTGCAGTGCAGGACGCCAGGGTGTATCTTTTTTCGCTCTGACCGTAACTTAGGTACAAGGGCTCATTGTATTCCACACTTTCTCCTTTTTCTATTGTGGATCACGGATTTGAATCTTAAACCACCTCGGATACTATATCCTCTTAAAAATGAGAGTCGAGAACGCGAAATGGACATTCATAGTGACTTTTATCTCCACGACAATACATCGGTGAAGCACTTTAGCTTCTGAGCTAATGTGATAGCATCGTGCTTAACTGCGGATAGAAACAGAAGAAACATGCCCCTGACTGGAAGGATAGACAGAAGATCAACAATACTACTATTACTTCTACTATCAGGAGACACCGAACCAAACCCTGGACCTGTAACCACACGGTTAATGCTGTCCAGCCTGGCGAAGCCTAGCAATGCTGTTGCTAACGACGCCATTGAAGCTAACTTAGCTACAGGACCTCGACAGAGCTATGCTAAAAACATTAGCTCTCCACCGACGCCAGCCCTCATCTGCTCATCACGACCCGTGCTCACCTGCGTTCCAACGATCGACGGCGCGACGAAGGACTTCACCCGATCATCGGTGCGGTCGGCGGCTAGCATCGGATAGCGTGTCTGCTATCCAACTCAAAGTCCTCCTGGTTGTGTTGCTGTAGCCAGCCGCTAATACACCCATCCCACCTACAGCTTTCTTCTTTGCTGTCTCCATTGTTCATTAAACAAATTGCAAAAGATTCACCAACACAGATGTCCAGAATACTGTGGAATTTTTCGATGAAAACAGACGCTGTTTTTTTTTTTGTTGTTTTTTTAAATTATTTTAAACAACATAAAAAACGACACAAGATACACCTACCATCAGTGCATCAACCCAAGAAAACCCTCCCTCCCCCATTCACACTCATCCACACTCATTTACACAAAAGGGGCTGTCTCTTTCTGCTATTAAAAAAAAAAAAAATCTTCTGGTTCCTACAATATAGAATAATACAGTCTGCAAGGGATACAGTCTTTAGAGCACACATGATTGTGTGTGGTGCTGGTCCATTAACATTTTCATTAATTACTATCTTTTATGTAATTGTTTTTATATTGCTTTACTTTCAAACAAAACAAACAAAGGACCTTAACTTCACCAGACCGGGTTGTCAATGAGAATCAGATTGTTCAAAAGGGTTCTTAAAACCAGGTCCAGTTCAGATACACAGATCACATCCAAGTCGAACTCAGCAACACACACCTTCATTTATGTACACTTAAAATAGGGAATGCAACAACAGATTGCATATCATATATAAACAAAATTACATTTTCAAAATAAGCCTTTGAGGACTTCCCATCTTTTTTAATGTTTTTTGGCATCATTATCGTTTTCAACCATATAATTTTCTAAAGTTAAAAAATACTGAATAAATGTTTTAAAGAAAGAAATACTAAGTGAATATCTGTTTTTGGCCTTAAAAATAAACCTTTTACCGAGTACTATAATTAAATTGACTAAATCATGACTGTCAATGAACTCTCCTAAAATAACAGAAACCACATCAAGCTTCATAAACAAACCAATCTTTAAACAAATTTTTTCAACTTCCACCCAAAACGAAGACACAATATGACAATACCAAAACAAATGTAGGGTGGATTCAGGCTCCTGACAACAAAATCGGCAATCATCTGACTCTGTCATATTCCATATTTTTAACATTTTTCCCGTGAGTAGGAAGTTATAAATAATTTTAATTTGAAAATAACGATTTTGCACATCGATAGTGGTTTTGTAGATTAATTTGAATATTGCATCCCACGGGCAGTCAAAAAAGTCCTCCCATTTTCCATATGTGTTGTCTGGGGCAGCCTTCAAAGATTTCTTTATTAAATAAAACTTATATATTTTTCTATTTATTTTAGTTCCTTTTTGCCAACTAGAATTTCTTATTAAGGGTTTACAAAGTAATAATTTAGTAGTTCCATAATTAATTTGTTTCCATCTTTTCCCAATGACTCCAGTTAGTTGATTAAATGAAAAGCTTGACCAAGCATCACCATACATAGTTGTAAATTCATCATATTTCATAATTTTACCATTCTCATTGATAATGTCATTGACAAAAATGATTCCTCTTTCAAACATATTTTTCCAAAAGAAAGGCTTTCCATCTATTACAATATTAGAGTTCATCCATATTAACTGCTGCAAAATATCATCTCTTTTTTTTGGAACATAAAATTGAAAACACCACCATGAGTGGATTGTTTCCTTTATGAAGCCCGCCATGTTTCCCAGCAGACTCTCTACGTAAGAAAAATGGGAGGGGATCACTTGTAAAAAAGGATACAATTTATTTTGATACAGTACATGTTTTTTGTCCAACAGGACACTTGTGTACCACTCAGTGTTTAAATACATCTTTGGAACAATTGATGCTTTTAAAGACAGACACATAGCTTCAAGGTTGAGAAGTTTCAGGCCCCCATATTCATATTCATTGTACAAAACCTTTCTTTTAATCCTTTCTGGTTTGCCGTCCCAGACAAAATCGAAGACCCTCCGCTCATAAATCTTAAAAAAGTTTTGTGATGGAGCTGGTAATGACAAAAACAAATAAATGAATTGAGGAATAATTAACGAGTTGACAATAGATATTTAACCATACAAGGTTAAGGATTTCCCTTTCCATAATTGCATAATTTTATCCAGCTTTCTTAGTCGATTATCATAATTTACTGAGCCTAGATCTTCCAGATTCTCTAGGACAACAACACCAAGTATGTTAACTGGTCCATCTGTCCACAAAACAGGCACTTTGCATTCCATTCGAAAGGACGTTCCCTTTAGATTTCCGATCCTTAATATTTTACATTCATCATAATTTAGCTTAAGCCCAGATTGCCGTGAAAATATGTCCAAAAGATCAAGAAGGTTTTGCAAACAATGAGGATTGGGGCTTATAAAGAAGCTTGTATCGTCTGCATACATTGTTATTTTACTTTCAATATTATTATTACTGAGCCCTTCAATATTTTTATTCAATCTAACTTTAATCGCCAATATTTCCATAGCAATAATAAATAAGTATGGAGACAAAGGGCACCCTTGTTTTAGACCTCTTAATAGAGGTATTGTCCCAGAGATGTATCCATTATTGATAATTCTACAGTTAGTTTTATTATATAGCGTCTTGATCCAGTGTAATAAGGAGTTGCCAAAATTGAAAAAAACTAAGCTTTTACAAATAAAATCCAAGCTAATGTTGTCAAAAGCCTTTTCCAGATCAGCTACAAAAATTAATCCTCTTTTATTTTCCATATTATAATTTTCTATACTTTCTAATAACTGTCTAATATTGTTTCCTATGTTTCTTCCTTGTAGGAAGCCTGATTGATCTTGGTGAATAATATTTGACAAAACAGACTTAAGTCGTGTAGCTAAACATTTTGCCAGGATTTTAGCATCATAACACTGAAGTGTTTTTGGTCTCCAATTTTTTAGATGAACTGGGTCTTTATACTGACCATTTATTTCCTGTTTCAATAATAAAGAAATAAGGCCTTCTGTTTGAGTGTTGGACAAAAAACCCGTTTTATATGAGTAATTAAAACTAGAAAGTAATGGTTTCTTAAGATCTTCATAAAATACTTGATAAACCTCAATAGGTATTCCATCTAATCCTGGGGTTTTCCCTGGATGAAAAGATTTAACAGCTTCCACAAGTTCTTCCTCTCTAATGAGGCCTTCACATGAATGGCTTTCTTCCGAATTCAATTTTCTTTCATAATTTTCTGGAAAAAAATTTGTAGTTTCAGGAGGGATTACTGGATTAGAAAAAATGTTTTTAAAGTAATTTTCCATTTCTTTGAACAATGTGGTGTGTGTATCCAATATTTTTCCATTTGTTTTAATAAGCTTGGAAATGTTCTTTTTAGAACGATTTTTTGTTTGGATATTTAAAAAGAATTTTGAACACTTTTGACCTTTTTTCATCCAGATTGCTCTGTTGCAGTCATAACTTTTCAATAATTGTTTTTCAACTAAATCTGCTAACTCCTCTTGTTTAGCTGTAAAGGTATTCAGTTGCTCACTAGTTAGATTATCATTACTGTCAATGTTTTTTTGTAAATCCTCAATTTCTTTCTTTAATTCCTGTTCTGCCGCTTTAACTTTTTTTTTTTCCATGAGGAGTATGCAATGGCATATCCCCTAAAACAACATTTGAAGGCTTCCCAGACTATTTGGGGATTTGAAGATCCTACATTATTTTTAAAAAAGTCAGTAATAAATTGCTTTGTTTTTTCAATAAATTCATCATCCTGTAGATGCATTTGATTAAACTTCCAATATCCGGGCCCACGTGTATTATCTTCAATTGCAATATTTATTCCTAAACAATTATGATCAGAACGCAATTTATCCTCGATTGATATTGCAGTCACTTTGTTTAGCAATGAAAATGATATCAAAAGGTAGTCAATACGACTTGCCTGGTTTTGTCTTCTCCATGTATACCGTACTAACCTAGGGTTTTTGAATCTCCAGATATCAATTAAATCAAATGCATCCATAACATTTTGAATCTTTTGTAAAGATTGAGGATGATAATCGATTGAAAAATTCCCTTTTCGGTCCAAAACTTTATCTAAAGCAACGTTAAAGTCCCCCACAATAATAATTTCCCCTTGTTGTTCTTTCAACATGTCACTTATTTCTTCAAAAAAGGAAGGTTCATCAACATTTGGCCCATACAGATTCAAAACACACATCTTTTGACCTTGAATAATCATATTTAATATTAGCCAATGTCCTTGTGAGTCTTTTTCCATAGAGTTAAATTGAAAATTAAAAGTTTTTTTAATCAAAATCATAACACCTTTTGAATTTCTGTAACCATGTGAAAAGAAAATTGGACCATCCCATTCTTTTCTCCAGTTTTTCTTCATCTAAATGTGTTGAATGCGTTTCTTGAAGACAAAAAATATCTTGTTTTTTTTCATTCAGCCACATAAATATAAGTTTTCTTTTTCTGTTGTCTGCAAGACCATTGCAATTATAACTAATTATTCCAACCTCATTATCGTTACTATAAATTATATAATCTGAGTAAATTCATTGTATATTTTATTGATTCTCTTAATACCATAAGTTTCATAGACATGAACATCTTATAACTAAAAACTGCAGCATCACTTGCTATTTCCAAGGAAACCAAGATCCCCTCTAATTTAACCCACAGACACACCATTCACACCACAGCACGCAAGACAAACAAACACATAACCCCCCAAAATATATTATTCGCTGACCGTTTCCCAACATCTAACTACATTGTCCAGTCCCAGAATAAACTAAAAAGCTCCACAAACAAAATGTCAAAACATATCCGTCAAGTCGTTACCATGGCAATGTCGCGATGACGCAATCACTGTGCGACATTGTTATTGTTCCTCACATGCTTCTGTACAGCTCACCGTTAACGTACAGTTTATCCACAACAAGACGAGCTTGTTGTCCTTTCTGCCTAAAGGACTTCATAATTGGAATCAACTTACGTCGTTTCTCCACCACCTCGATTGGATATTGGCTGGTCATGAAGAATTTAGTACCTTTCAGTCTTCTGGAGAGAGCAAGCATTTCGTCTTTGCATTTGGAGTTAGTAAACTTTACAAGCATAGGTCTCGGTTTAGCATCCTCCTTGCGTCTGCCAATCCTGTGTGCTCGCTCCATATGGATCCTCTTAACTTCTTCCTCCGGGATGCCGAGTTGCTCCTGCAGAAAGGCTCTGACGAGGTTCTCCGCAATGCCGTAAGTTTCTCCTCCATCTTCACTAATTCCCATGATTAGCAGGTTGTCCCGCATGCTCCTGCAGCGGAGTTCTAACAAGTCTGCCTTTAATTTCTCGTTCTCCGTTGTCAGTCTTGTAGTTTCGGGTTTCAGGCTTGTTAACTCAACTTTTAGCGTTGTCTGTTCCTTTTTTATCTCCACCATTTCAGCGTGATTGTGCTGGACTGATTTTTTCAGCTCTGAAACGTCAGTTTTTAGTTCATCCAAAATGTCCAATTTTCCAAGTTTTTCAACCATAGCTTGCAACGTTGCTTTTTCATCTAAATCACTGGAGGACAATTGATCACGGCCGCGTTTAGACTCCTTTGATCCGCGTTGTGGCATGTTTGCAGGTGAACAATGAGTCACTCGGCGTTCGAGGCACCTTATCTTCCGCCAAATCACCCTCGTGAGGAGTATATATCTCACCAATTGCAGAGAGGTGGATATTTATAACGAAAACGACTTAAATTCTTATGTCACTGGAGCGTTTATGCCATTTTTAACATTATATACTGGGACTTGTGTAGAGACGGTCTCAACTCACGTTGCTCACGGTGGGCATCTTTTGTATTGGGACACAATGGTGTCCAAATACTTCCGTTCCATCCGTGACGTCACGCGCAAACGTCATCATACATAGACGTTTTCAGCCGGATATTTCCCGGGATATTGAAAATTGCACTTTATAAGTTAACCCGGCCGTATTGGCATGTGTTGCAATGTTAAGATTTCATCATTGATATATAAAATATCAGACTGCGTGGTCGGTAGTAGTGGGTTTCAGTAGGCCTTTAAATAATGCCTCTGATTAGTGCTCGGGAAACAGGCGAGCGTCCCGAAAACCAATGAGACAGGTGGAAATGATAAGCAACCATGGTATCTAAAAACAAACTCAAGGGTGCACAAAAATAACAGAAAATAACAAAACATGATCCGGGCCACGGATCATAACATACCACTTACATTTGTTTATTGCTTCAAGACTTTTTGAATGTCAGTATCCTCAAATAATCCCAAACAAAACTCAAGAAATCAATTTCACAGTCAGGTTATGCAAAAGTTTAGACGGCAGATGCAGAAAAGGCACAAAACGAGTGAGCAAAAACAATCTTTGATAAATCGCTCACTCAGAGCAGAATAGCCAACAAAGTGCAAACAAACTAAATTAGTCTTTTGTAGAACCAGAAAATGTTACACTCTCATTATGTATCACTTCTGGCTGTCTGTTCTTCTCTGTTCAGCTGTACTTAAATGCACTATAAAAACACCACAGACTGTAATGTGTTTCTAGAAGTTTAGCTTGGGCTATGTTTTTTTTAACAGGGAAAGCACGTCTGTCTCTTGTTTTCATGTTAGCATTTAAGATGGCGAGCTGGCACCAGTAAGTCCGCCGTGGCCCGTGAGTTTAAGAAAGTGCAGTTATCAGTTTTTAGATCATTTGAATTTAAAAGGGTAATACTAACCGTTGGGAGTGTTGTCGCCGTCATCATCATTACTGTTTATAGTTACATCCCTACAATATAGTCTTGTTTCCTGGTGAAAAATCCACCGTGTCTTAGTAGTTGTAGTTCTGATTGGATCCCCCTGTGATTTACCCTCGCCCCTCTCTTGCATCATACTGTGATTGGAAGGATTCCTAACTTGTCCCACCCACCTATGGACGAAATAAATATGATTGGATTTTGTCTCTCTCAATTATTTTTGTCTCGTTTTTATTCGTCGACTAAATTATCAATGAATTTCCGTCATCGTTATCGTCCTATTTTAAAATAGGTTGTTGACGATAACGAAGACAAACATTTTTGACTCGGGGGCTGCATTGGGTTAAAAAAATTTGGCCGGGGGCCAGGCTGTGTGTATATATATATATATATATATATATATATATATATATATATATATATATATATATATATATATATATATATATATATTATCAACAAAATTAACACTGTACAGTTGCCATTCGGCCCTCTAGCCGTCCATAGCGGTTCAACTCGTATGGATTATTCATTTATCATACCATATGTGATGTCTGTAGGAGTGTTTTCATGCATATTTGTTCGTTCTATGGTAATGTAATGAAGATAGCGTCGTTAGCATTAGCAACTAGTCTAACATGTTTACGAGTCTTTGTTTATATTATTAAATTATAATCTTTTTGTATTGTTTCAGTTTCACAAATTCACCAAAATGATAGCTAACATTAGCATTCTGATTTAAGCATCTATCATCACTTACGAGCCCAGCAAGAAAAAAGCCAAGGCAGCGTCGGTTGAAAATCCCTCCTCGTCTTTGAGCTCACGCCAGCGAGTGAAAGCCGGGCCAATGTTGATCCTTGACTGTCTTTTAATCCGGGTAGCCTCCTTTCTTTTTTTTTTTGTCTCCTCAGACAAAACTTTTAATTTATTTTATTTCTTTGCAGCTTCAGCCATGATAGCAGTAAATGCACGCAGGCGTTTGCATCGACTTCCGTCTTGGTAACGAATGGTAAAAGTAGGCAGTGACGTATGCGGTAAAGCAGTCTGCACATTTGTAGAGTTCCTGCCACCCTCCTCAAAGTCACTAAGTGCCACTGAAAGTGACACAGTCCCCCTCAGGCCATGACAGAGGTGACATTCAACTACTGACCCCAAAACCAGTGAAGTTGGCACGTTGTGTAAATCGCAAATAAAAACAGAATACAATGATTTGCAAATCTTTTTCAACCTATATTCAATTGAATAGACTGCAAAGACAAGATACTTAACGTTCAAACTGGAAAACTTTTGTTATTTTTAACAAATATTAGCTCATTTGGAATTTGATGCCTGCAACATGTTTCAAAAAAGCTGGCACTAGTGGCAAAAAAGACTGAGAAAGTTGAGGAATGCTCATCAAACACTTATTTGGAACATCCCACAGGTGAATAGGCAAATTGGGAACAGGTGGGTGCCATGATTTGGTATAAAAGTAGATTCCATGAAATGCTCAGTCATTCACAAACAAGGATGGGGTGAAGGTCACCACTTTGTCAACAAATGCTTTAGCAAACTGTCGAACAGTTTAAGAACAACATTTCTCAATGAGCTATTGCAAGGAATTTAGGGATTTCACCATCTAAGGTCTGTAATATCATTAGAAGGGTGAGAGAATCTGGAGAAATCACTGCAGGAAACATTGAATGCCCGTGACTTTGTATCCCTCAGGTGGTACTGCATCAAAAACCGACATCAGTGTGTAAAAGGATATCACCACATGGGCTCAGGAACACTTCAGAAAACCACTGTCAGTAACTACATCTGTAAATGCAAGTTAAAACTCTACTATGCAAAGCAAAAGCCATTTATCAACAACACCCAGAAAAGCCGCCGGCTTCGCTGGGCCCGAGCTCATCTAAGATGGACTGATGCAATGTGGAAAAGTGTTCTCGGAATTTCAAATTGTTTTCGGAATCTGTGGACGTTGTGTCCTTCGGAACAAAGAGGAAAAGAACCATCCGGATTGCTATAGGCGCAAAGTTCAAAATCCAGCATCTGTGATGGTATGGGGGTGTACTGACCTGTTAGGGTTAAGCATAAATCATCAATTGAATTGGTCTGGTTAAACAAGATAGTGTCCAAAATGGGCAGGACTCTTTCTGTTATTACAAACCCCAAAACCAGTGAAGTTGGCACATTGTGTAAATTATAAACAAAAACAAAATACAATGACTGGCAAATCCTTTTCACCCTATATTCCATTCAATAGACTGCAAAGACAAGATACTTAACGTTCAAACTGGAAAATGTCGTTATTTTTTGCAAATATTAGCTCATTCGGAATTTGATGCCTGCAACATGTTTCAAAAAAGCTGGCACGAGTGGCAAAAAAGACTGAGAAATTTGAGGTCTACATTTCAAATCGTTTTTGAAAACTGTGGACGTTGTGTCCTCCGGAACAAAGAGGAAAAGAACCATCCGGATTGTTATAGGGGCAAAGTTCCAAAGCCAGCATCTGTGATGGTATGGGGGTGTATTAGTGCCCAAGGCATGGCTAACTTACACATCTGTGAAGGCACCATTAATGCTGAAAGGTACATACAGGTTTTGGAGCAACATATGTTGCCATCCAAGCAACGCTATCATGAACGCCCCTGCTTATTTCAGCAAGACAATGCCAAGCCACATGTTACAATAGCGTGGCTTCATAGTAAAAGAGTGCAGGTACTAGACTGGCCTGACTGTAGTCCAGACCTGTCTCCCATTAAAAATGTGTGGCGTAACATGAAGCCTAAAATACCACAACGGAGACCCCGGACTGTTGAACAACTTAAGCTGTACATCAAGCAAGAATGGGAAAGAATTCCACCTGAAAAGCTTAAAAATTGGTCTCCTCAGTTCCCAAACGTTTACCGAGTGTTGTTAAAAGGAAAGGCCATGTAACACAGTGGTAAAAATGCCCCTGTGCCAACTTTTTTGCAATGTGTTGCTGCCATTAAATTCTAAGTTAATTTTTATTTGCAAAAAACAATTTAGTTTCTTAGATCAAACATAATTGAATATAGGTTGAAAATTATTTGCAATTATTTGGATTTTGTTTTTATTTACGAATTACACAAAGTGCCAACCTCACTGGTTTTGGGTGTTGTATTTGTATGAAGGACACACTTCGGATTTCTGCTCCATATTTTGTCAAAACGCAACACTGTTGTTGACTGCACAGTGCCACAAGAACACCATTTAAGTACAATTCATTTGTATCATCGTGTAAGTTCTTGTACAAACTCGGGAAAAGTTGATAAATGAGCACCAAGATAAAAGATGCAGACACAGTCGCACAAATGAACATGAACATTTCCAGCTGTTAGTTAGCCCTCTTCTACCTAGAGAATATGTTGTGGTTCGAGCTGTTTCAATCCTGATTCTGTGTTCTAAAAAAAGAACAATCTCGGTGGATCCGAAAGCTTTTTGGCTCTTCTGTTGTGTTACGTAAGTAAAGTAAATTACAGGACACATCCCTGTTGGTTTATCTGCCACAGTCCTCGGGGTTCTGCACTGTGGAGTCTGTCTGTTAATTTATACGCCATTGACATGTAACCCATGAACACATTAAAAATATTCCCCTGTGCTGTGGGAACTTTGTTTTCAAATAGTGAAAGCAAACCATCAAAATACGTTTATTTGAACAAAACAAACATCATAGGAGCAGTCAGAATTTTTACTTCTGTGCCTTCAAAGAGCAAGACTCACATCATTTAAGCATTTAAAGGTTACAGGCAGCATGTAAAAGCTGTAAAAAACAAAACAAAAAAAACATATTTTCCTAACTATACTCTGCTACTTTTTCCAACGCTTTGATACTGCGGTTTATGAAACCGTGTGGCTAATATGGATTTTTCTTCACTGACAGCCATAATGTATTGTATTCAACAGATAGTTTTCATAGAATACCGACAGACACTGAAAAGGCGTGTTATTGTATGTGCTACGGCGCCCTCTTTTGGATAAGTTTGCTCACTGCAGATGCTGCGAGTTGACAATGAACTTCCTGTTTCGAGCCGGGAGTATATTCGTACATAGCATTTCTGATCGAAATAATTCTTCATCCATCATTCCAAGCAACGTTCGTAAGTTTTACAATATAACTAAAACGTTTTTACTTCATAAACCGTCCCATGTGTGACGTCTGTAGGAGTGTTCTTATGCATATTTGTACGTGCTATCGTAATGTAATCAAGCTAGAATCGGGATTAGCGAATATGCTAACAAATTTACAATTGTCTGCGTTAGTATTATCTACTTACGATGGCATTCTTTTTGTATTGTTTCAGTTTCATAAATTCACCAAAACGTCATTGTGTAGTTTTTGAGTCTGTTTAGCTGATTGGAGCGCTAGCTTCTGCAGCCAGTGGGTCCATGATGATGACTTCTGTTTTGTTTGATCAGCCGTTTTACTGCTGTGTGACAGGCACCGTTTGTAAACAATTAAGGTACTGTATGTGAATAAACAATTACAAATTCTTACGTATCGGTATATATCTGTGGCTAAAATGTTTTATTTATTTTAAAATTTGGTGGGTGCGGCTTAAACGCTGGTGCACTCTATAGCCCGGAAAATACGGTATATTATCCACTCAACCAGCCGCCTTCTACTGGTAACAGTTCCTAGACGTAGCTCAAAGGTGGGAATAATGGGCCGATCACACATATTTCTGGGCAATATATTATTGTATATGAGATAATTGACAGAGTGTGTGTACCTTCAGTGCTGAATGATGAGCAGAGGCAGAGTTTGGAGTGTCTTCTTTAGCTTGCTTTCCATGTTTATGTACTCGCTGTCCACTGTGTCCAGGTACGTGGATAATGTTTTCGTGCCATTTGCTGTTTGATGCCCGATATCATGCTAATTAGCTGCCTGAAAGCGGGTGACTCCACGGTAGAAATGCATGTCTTCCAGCACATACCGTATTTTTCGGACTATAAGTCGCTCCGGAGTATAAGTCGCACCGGCCGAAAATGCATATTAAAGAAGGAAAAAAACATACATAAGTCGCACTGGAGTATAAGTCGCATTTTTTGGGGAAATGTATTTGATAAAACCCAACACCAAGAATAGACATTTGAAAGGCAATTTAAAATAAATAAAGAATTGTGAACAACAGGCTGAATAAGTGTACGTTATATGACGCATAAATAACCAACTGAGAACGTGCCTGGTATGTTAACGTAACATATTATGGTAAGAGTCATTCAAATAACTATAACATATAGAACATGCTATACGTTTACCAAACAATCTGTCACTCCTAATCGCTAAACCCCATGAAATCTTATACGTCTAGTCTCTTACGTGAATGAGCTAAATAATATTATTTGATATTTTACGGTAATGTGTTAATAATTTCACACATAAGTCGCTCCTGAGTATAAGTCGCACCCCCGGCCAAACTATGAAAAAAACTGCGATTTATAGTCCGAAAAATACGGTACGCTGCAATGGATCTATCAATGTTGTCCTGGCAAGCAGTCCCTCCTTAAAAATCCAGCCGCTGTTGCTTAGGTGGAGGTGGAGGTGAAGTGGCATCGGAGTCTGTGTCTCTCTTTACTAGCTTCGTCAAAGCATGTTGCTTTTGTAGCTGTTTCAGCATATTTGAATTGCTGTTTTGGGCAGTAGATGGGATATTTGATCCAAGACACATTTATCGTATTTTTCGGACTATAAGTCACAGTTTTTTTTCATAGTTTGGCCGGGGCTGCGACTTATACTCAGGAGCGACTTATGTGTGAAATTATTATCACATTAACATAAAATATAAAATAATAATATTTAGCTCATTCACGCAAGAGACTAGACGTATAAGATTTCATGGGATTTAGCGATTAGGAGTGACAAATTGTTTGGTAAACGTATAGCATGTTCTATATGTTATAGTTATTTGAATGACTCTTACCATAATATGTTACGTTAACATACCAGGCACGTTCTCAGTTGGTTATTTATGCCTCATATAACGTACACTTATTCAGCCTGTTGTTCACTATTCTTTATTTATTTTAAATTGGCTTTCAAATGTCTATTCTTGGTGTTGGGTTTTATCAAATACATTTCCCCCAAAAATGCGACTTATACTCCAGTGCGACTTATATATGTTTTTTTCCTTATTTATTATGCATTTTCGGCAGGTGCGACTTATACTCCGAAAAATACAGTAACTAAAATGTTCTTTTCTTTGTGCTCGACAAAAGAAAAGTAGTGAGAATATCTCCATGCTAAGAAACTCGACTTCGGCTGCGCCATGATGTCTTGTTAGTAAACACCGACACGCCCCACCCCCCCCACACACACAGCACGCCTCTTGTGACACAGGAAGAATCAGAAGGACGACAACGCAGCTCTCCAATAAAACACACTCAGATCTTCTCAGTTTCTAGCCGATACTACATAAAAAATTACGTAAATTAACGCAGTAACGCATCATTTAGTAACGGTAACTGAGTTACTGAATATAAAAAATAACGTGTTAGACTACTAGTTACCGCCAGTCCCAACACTGGATATAAGTAAGAACTTTACACTACTTTATATTAGAAATGGCAACAGCGGAGGATGCATGTCCCATAACAAGAAGATAGAGAAAAAGAAGAAGCTTATTGACTACACGGATTACAAAGGCGGACCCGTGCAAATTTTCAGGACTTATGCAGATCCCAAATACAGATCAGCAGGTACCAGAAGGTAAGAAAAGTCGCTTTTGCATAATATTGCGAAACCAAACGCCAGATAATATGTCTTACCTTATACACACACCATAATAATACCTAATAAGTATGTTGAAGCACAGTACAATCCATCAAGAAGTGCGGCTTCAAAGTCGTACTAAAACATTTTGATAGATTTTGGAGCGCCGTGTGTAATGTTCTATGTTTTCAATGGAACATTGTTGTTTAGTTCAGCCATATTGCAGTCTACACGTATCTCTTATGTGTGACTGCCATCCACTGGTCACACTTATCATTTCCACAATGTACCAAATAAAATAGCTTCAAGGTCGGTTAGCACAACCAAAATTATTCCGTACATTAGGCGCACCGGATTATAAGGCGCACTGTTGAGTTTTGAGAAAATGAAAAGATTTTAAGTGTGCCTTATATTCCGAAAAATACTGTATTACCTGTTTTATTCCAGATGATGTGCTAACGTTACAGCTGCCTGGGATGAGACAGGAGCGATTCAAAAAACAAGGCGTCCATTTATAATTTGTTCATGCTGTGTTTTCAAATGTTTCAGCATATTGCAAGCATGTCCTCCTCTTGATGAAATAGCAGCCTTATGATTACTACAAGTAGCGCTGTTGCGATCTTTTCTTGTAAAACGTTATTTTGTGAACTGACGTCACTACGCATGTTGTTTAATGACGTCATCCCCACCTGGAAGGACCTTTAAAGGCCTACTGAAATGATTTTTTTAAATTTAAACGGGGATTGATTGATTGATTGATTGATTGAGACTTTTATTAGTAGGTTGCACAGTGAAGTACATATTCCGTACAATTGACCACTAAATGGTAACACCCGAATAACTTTTTCAACTTGTTTAAGTCGGGGTCCACTTAAATTGATTCATGATACAGATATATACTATCATATATACTATCATCATAATACAGTCATCACACAAGATAATCACATTGAATTATTTACATTATTTACAATCAGGGGTGTGGAGGGGGGGGGGGGGTATGGACATCAAGTAGTGGACATAGAGAGAGAGAGAGAGAGAGAGAGATCAGAAGGCATAAGAAAAAGAAAAAGTATCTGCATTTGATTGTTTACATTTGATTATTAGCAATCCGGGGAGGGTGTTAGTTTAGGGTTGTAGCTGCCTGGAGGTGAACTTTTATTGCGGTTTTGAAGGAGGATAGAGATGCCCTTTCTTTTATACCTGTTGGGAGCGCATTCCACATTGATGTGGCATAGAAAGAGAATGAGTTAAGACCTTTGTTAGTTCAGAATCTGGGTTTAACGTGGTTAGTGGAGCACCCCCTGGTGTTGTGGTTATGGCGGTCATTTACGTTAAGGAAGTAGTTTGACATGTACTTCGGTATCAGGGAGGTGTAGCGGATTTTATAGACTAGGCTCAGTGCAAGTTGTTTAACTCTGTCCTCCACCTTGAGCCAGCCCACTTTAGAGAAGTGGGTAGGAGTGTGGTGGGATCTGGGGTGGAGGTCTAGAAGTAACCTGACTAGCTTGTTCTGAGATGTTTGGAGTTTAGATTTGAGGGTTTTGTGCATGCGTAATCGAAAAAGGGTTGAACGAGAGTTCCCGCCAGAATCCTCAAGGTGCTTTTGTTGACCAGAGAGGAAATTCTGTAGAGAAATCTCGTTCGTTGGTTAAAAAGTTTAGCAACTGTTATGTAAAGCAAAGGGGTAGGATTAAATAAGCTCTGCTTCTTCCTACTCCTTTTCGAACATGTTGAAAAGAAACTGGAAATTGTGATGTATCATGTTGTATGCTTGCATGTTCGAAATAAACTCAAACTCAAACTCAAACTCAAACCTTTTTGATTACCTTGGTTGCCATTTTATCACAGGAAAGGTTAGCCTCTACAATGGAACCTAGGTAGGTGACCTCATCTTTCCTGGTGATAACAATGTCACCTACTTTTATGGTGAAGTCATTGACTCTCTTAAGTTTGATGTGGGACCCAAACAGGATGGATTCTGTTTTACCCAAGTGGATGGATAGCTTGTTGTCAGCGAGCCAGGTGCAAGTTCTACACAGCTCAGCACTGAGGATTTTCTCCACCTGTGACTTGTCCTTGCCGGATACCAGCAAGGCAGAGTCATCCGCAAACAAAAACAATTCACAGTCGCATGCCGATGACATGTCATTTATGTATATTAGGAACAGTAAAGGTCCCAATATACTGCCTTGGGGGACTCCACAGCTCACCGAGAGGGGGGGGGACACGGTGCCGTTCACCTCTACCACCTGCTCCCTCCCCTCCAAGTAAGATTGCATCCAGCTCCAAGAGGTTTTGTTAAATCCGATTGCTCTGAGCTTATCCAACAGTATAGCGTGGTTAACGGTGTCAAAGGCCTTCTGAAGGTCCAGCATGACCATGCCGCAGTATTTGCCCGCGTCCACCTCATGTTTGATGTGGTCGGTCAGATAGAGAAGGCATGTGTCAGTGGAGTGGTTAGTTCTGAATCCGGATTGGAATTTGTACATGAGTTTATTAGTGGCAAGGTAACTATCGACCTGTTCATAAACTATTTTCTCCATTACTTTCGAAATGGAGCTGAGAATAGAAACAGGTCGGTAGTTGCCAGGTTCCAATTTGCTTCCTTTTTTAAAGTGGGGAGTTACTCTTGCTATCTTAAAATCTTTTGGTACTTGGCCTTGTGTAATTGATAGGTTTATTATGTGCGTGATGATCGGGGCAATGATGGAGGCAGAGTCCCTGAGGAATCTGGAGGGAATATTATCAAGGCCGGTGGCAGATCCATTCTATGTGTCATACTTGATCATTTCGCGATATTGCCATATTTTTGCTGAAAGGATTTAGTAGAGAACATCGACGATAAAGTTCGCAACTTTTGGTCGCTGATAAAAAAAGCCTTGCCTGTACCGGAAGTAGCGTGACGTCACAGGCTGAAAGGCTCCTCACATTTCCCCATTGTTTACAATGCAGCGAGAGCGATTCGGACCGAGAAAGCGACGATTACCCCATTAATTCGAGCGAGGATGAAAGATTTGTGGATGAGGAACGTGAGAGTGAAGGACTAGAGTGCAGTGCAGGACGTATCTTTTTTCGCTCTGACCGTAACTTAGGTACAAGGGTTCATTGGATTCCACACTTTCTCCTTTTTCTATTGTGGATCATGAATTTGTATTTTAAACCACCTCGGATACTATATCCTCTTGAAAATAAGAGTCGAGAACGCAAAATGGACATTCACAGTGACTTTTATCTCCACGACAATACATCGGCAAAGCTCTTTAGCTACGGAGCTAACGTGATAGCACATCAGGCTTAAATGCAGATAGAAACAAAAGAAATAAACCACTGACTGGAAGGATAGCCAGAAAATCAGCAATACTATTAAACCATGGACATGTAAATACACAGTTAATGCTTTCCAGGCTGGCGAAGCTTAACAATGCTGTTGCTAACGACGCCATTGAAGCTAACTTAGCAACAGGACCTCACAGAGCTATGCTAAAAACATTAGCTATTCACCTACCCCAGCCAGCCCTCATCTGCTCATCAACACCCGTGCTCACCTGCGTTCCAGCGATCGACGGAGCGACGATCATAGTTGTGGTCGGCGGCCGGGAGACAGAGGAAGTCAAGGTGAGGTCGGCGGCTGGCGCGTCTGCTATCCATCTCAAAGTCCTCCTGGTTGTGTTGCTGTAGTCCGCCGCTAATACACTGATCCCACCTACAACTTTCTTCTTTGCAGTCTTCATTGTTCATTAAACAAATTGCAAAAGATTCACCAACACAGATGTCCAGAATACTGTGGACTTTTGAGATGAAAACAGAGCTTTTTTGTATTGGATTCAATGGTGTCCGAATACTTCCGTTTAACTATTGACGTCACATGCATACGTCATCATACATAGACGTTTTCAACCGGAAGTTTAGCGGAAAATTTAAAATTGCACTTTATAAGTTAACCCGGCCGTATTGGCATGTGTTGCAATGTTAAGATTTCATCATTGATATATAAACTATCAGACTGCGTGGTCGGTAGTAGTAGGCCTTTAAGAGAACCAAGAGACAAAATGGCAAGTGATTCCAAGGATTTGATACACTGGGAACCGGTTCTGAACATGAACCCGTTTTCGATTCCCATCCCTGTTTATGTTCTTGTCTCTCATAAGGACCACGAATGATAGGCAAAGTTCCAAACAAGTGCCGTTCCCTGTTAAAGCGATGCACTGAGTGAACACTCTGGCACCCTGTTTGAGAGACAAAGAAAACAAACACACACTGACATGTCAATTAATCAATGATGAAAAAATTCAGTAAGTTCATTTTCATGTTTGTTTGGTTAATGGATTTATTTTTCCTATTGTGGACTGGATTTTAATCATTTACAATCGATCAGTATTTTGCATTTTTTACAGCATGTCCACTGTTGTATGAATTATTTGTCTGTCCTTCATAAAATTTGCAGAATAAGGGACCTTGAAGGCAGAGGAATTGCCACTACAAACTAAGTAAACCACTACTTTCTCGTCGAAATGGAAAGAAACACTGCAATATGTTTCAAATTATGTGAGGCCAGACAGGGTTGTTTTCATTGAAGAAAGAGAATGAAATACTCCTCATGCTTAAGATTTTAATAAGTGCACTTTTACATGAAAAGGACAAATGGAGGTACCACTCAAAGCATCGGATGTCTCTATAGCAGTCTACTTTGGAACACAGCCTTATTTTGTACTGCAAATAAGCGACACAAAACTTTCAAAGGATAAAAAACCACAAGCAGGCCTGTGCGGTCAGGGTGGGCATTTAGGCATTTGTTCAATAAATGATGTTATACAATTATTTTGTATAATTAAAATCATATTTAAAAAAAACAATTATCAGCAAAAATCTCGAAATGTGCACATTTCCAGATCATACAAAACCCACCACATAATGTGCCACACATTTTTAATGGGAGACAGGCCTGGACTACTACGAAACCACGTTGTTGTAACACGTGCAGAATGTGGCTTGGCATTGTCTTGCTGAAATAAGCAGGGGCGTCCATGAAAAGACGTTGCTTGGATGGCATTATATGTTGCTCCAAAACCTGTATGTACCTTTCAGCATTAATGGTGCCTTCACAGATGTGTAAGTTACTCATGCCTTGGGCACTAATACACCCCCATACCATCACAGATGCTGGCTTTTGAACTTTGCTCCTATAACAGTCCGGATGGTTATTTTCCTCTTTGGTCCGGAGGACACGACGTCCACAGTTTCCAAAAACTATTTGAAATGTGCACTCGTCAGACCACAGCACTCTTTTCCACTTTGCATCAGTCCATCTTAGATGAGCTCAGGCCCAGCGAAGCTGGCAGCGTTTCTGGGTGTTGTTGATAAATGGCTTTAGCGTTGCATAGTAGAGTTTTAACTTGCACTTACAGATGTAGCAATGAACTGTAGTTACTGACAGTGGTTTTCTGAAGTGTTCCTGAGCCCACGTGGTGATATCCTTTACACACTGATGTCACTTTGTGATGCAGTACCGCCTGAGGGATCGAAGGTCACAGGCATTCAATGTTGGTTTTTGGCCTTGCCGTTTATGTGCAGTGAGTTCTCCTGGTTCTCTGAACCTTTTTATGATATTATGGACCGTAGAGGGTGAAATCCCTAAATGCCTGGCAATAGCTTGTTGAGAAATGTTGTTCTTAAACTGTTCAACAATTTACTCACTCATTTGTTCACAAAGTGGTGACCCTCGCCCCATCCTTGTTTGTGAATGACTGAGCATTTCATGGAAGCTGCTTTTATACCCAATCATGGCACCCACCTGTTCCCAATGAGCCAGTTTACCTGTAGGATGTTCCAAATAAGTGTTTGATGAGCATTCCTTAACTTCCTCAGTCTTTTTTTTGCCACTTGTGCCAGCTTTTTTGAAACATGTTTCAGGCATCAAATTCCAAATGAGCTAATATTTGCAAAAAATAACATTTAGCAGTTTGAACGGTAAGTATCTTGTCTTTGCAGTGCATTCAATTGAATATACTGTAGGTTGAAAATGATTTGCAAATCATTGTATTCTGTTTTTATTTACAATTTTCACAACGTGCCAACTTCACTGGTTTTGTATACATAGCAGGACCACTATGGACGTTCCTAGCTGCTTCTTGCATATGCGGATTTGCAGGTAGTGTGCTATGGACCGTGTCCTAAGTGCACTGAATGAGTACAGTAAAGAAACCAGAGGAGTATTTGTTTTCTCATTTAGGGCCTGATCCGTAAAGATCCAAATAAGTACTAAATAGTGGGTGCAGAATATAAAGTTGTATGTACTATTAGTGGGCGTGTTGCAGGTGATCTACTAAGACTGTGTGTACAATTGATAACAAGTGCAAAATTGGAATTGGAATTTTTCCTCCCAGTATTGTTTGTTCTGATAATCATCATATATTCTGCATACACATCAAGACCAACGTGCTAAAGGGATTGCACTCCCAGTTTTGATCGTTTAAGACACTGCGCACAAGCTTTGTAGATAAACGTTGTGCACATGTTTTAACACACACAAACCTTTTGTAGATCAGGCCCTGCCGGCGTGGCTATTTGTGTTTGTCAGTAAAGTTGTCAATGTAACGTATGCGCAAACATTTGTACATTATGACTTTCTACGCTGTCTGTGTAATGTATTTCATGTTCGTGTGACAAGTGACGCTATTCTTGCTGGTCAGACTATAAATACAGAAAAAAGCATACGGAGAGGCGCTGTTGAGTCGCCACACTGAGTCAGTACGAATTGGGGGCGGAGGCGTACACGAGCTTGCTGCTACCATACCACCTTTTTCCACAGACGATGCCAATGGCTTTTGTTTAAAAGTAACTTATTTTCTTCTGAAGAAGAAAAGAGACAAAATAAAGAATGAATTAAATTGACTACCAAGATGGAGGATTATATAGACAACTTCAAAAAAGCACTTTGTTAGTCGCTTGGGTAGAATCCAGGTTAATACTGCCATGCTTTTATTTTGAAGCTTACTTTTGCACTGAACCGGATGGCATGGGGTGAATGCTGTGTAATCAGACTGTAGTTGTGTTGCTGCTGAGCTATGATGGGGAGTTAAAAATACTAAAAACATGTTGGCTCAAACAGATATTGCCATGCTTTTATTTCGAAGCGTACTTTTGCACTGAACAGGATGTCATGGTGTGCATTTTTGAATCCTGCATAAACAGACGGTAGTTGTGTTGCTGTGGAGCTATGATGGGTCGTTGAATATACTACAAACATGTTGGCACCCCCGTGACCCCGAACGGGACAAGCGGTAGAAAATGGATGGATGGATGGATGTTGGCACAAACAGATACTGCCATGCTTTTATTTTGAAGCGTACTTTTGCACTGAACAGGATATCATGGTGTGCATGTTTGAATCCTGTGTAATTAGACGGTAGTTGTGTTGCTGTGGAGCTATGATGGGGAGTTAACAATACTACAAAACATGGTGGCACTAACAGATACTGCCATGCTTTTATTTTGAAGCTTACTTTTGCACTGAACAGGATGTTAAGGGGTGCATTTTTGAATTTTGTGTAAGTAGACGGTAGTTGTGTTGCTGCGGAGCTATGATGGGGAGTTAACAATACTACAAAACATGTTGGCACAAACAGATACTGCCATGCTTTTATTTTGAAGTGTACTTTTGCACTGAACAGGATATCATGGTGTGCTTGTTTGAATGCTGTGTAATTAGACAGCAGTTGTGTTTTTGCGGAACTATGATGGGGAGTTAAAAATACTCCAAAACATGTTGGCATTAACAGATACTGTCATGCTTTTATTTTGAAGCGTACTTTTGCACTGAACAGGATGTCAAGGTGTGCATGTTTGAATCCTGTGTAATTAGACGGTAGTTGTGTTGCTGCTGAGATATGATAGGGAGTTAAAAATACTAAAAAC
Source organism: Entelurus aequoreus (assembly GCF_033978785.1). Classification (NCBI taxonomy): domain Eukaryota; kingdom Metazoa; phylum Chordata; class Actinopteri; order Syngnathiformes; family Syngnathidae; genus Entelurus; species Entelurus aequoreus. Next base: position 42,943,990 of record NC_084745.1, read on the forward strand.
ATGTTGGCTCAAACAGATATTGCCATGCTTTTATTTTGAAGTGTACTTTTGCACTGAACAGGATGTCATGGTGTGCATTTTTGAATCCTGTGTAAATAGACGGTAGTTGTGTTGCTGTGGAGCTATGATGGGGCGTTGAATATACTACAAACATGTTGGAACAAACAGATACTGCCATGCTTTTATTTTGAAACTTACTTTTGCACTGAAAAGGATGTCATAGTGTGCTTGTTTGAATGCTGTGTAATTAGACGGTAGTTGTGTTGCTGCTGAGCTATGATGGGGAGTTAAAATACTAAAAACATGTTGGCACAAACAGATACTTCCATGCTTTTATTTTGAAGCTTACTTTTGCACTGAACATGTCGTCATGGTGTGCATTTTTGAATCCTGTGTAAATAGACGGGAGTTGTGTTGCTGCGGAGCTATGATGGGGAGTTAAAAATACTACAAAACATGGTGGCACTAACAGACACTGCCATGCTTTTATTTTGAAGCTTACTTTTGCACTGAAAAGGATGTCATAGTGTGCTTGTTTGAATGCTGTGTAATTAGACGGTAGTTGTGTTGCTGCTGAGCTATGCGGGAAGTTAAAAATACTACAAAACATGTTGGCACAAACAGATACTGTCATGCTTTTATTTTGAAGCTTACTTTTGCACTGAACAGGATGTCATGGTGTGCATGTTTGAATCCTGTGTAATTAGACTGTAGTTGTGTTGCTGCGGAGCTATGTGGGGAGTTAAAAATACTCCAAAACATGACTAACTGATCATGTAATTAATGACATTATCCACCAGCTAATATGGAGATAACACATGAATGAATAACAAGGTTGTGTTTTTATAAAAGAAAGAAGTCGCTGTTGCTTAAAGAGAGAACACGCAGTACGTGTCTTTCAGTAGATGGTGGTGTTCACTTTTAACACCACCTAATTATCACTTTATTTCGATATCAATCCCTCCTCTCTCGTTTTGGAGTTCTTTTAAGGAGTCCTGCCATTTCTGAAAATAACTGAGAGCTATGCCGCCAACTCCCTCTAGATTGGACTCCTGCTGTGTGGATTTACAGCTTGTGTTTGTGTATTTTCAGTCACGAGCTGCTCGAGTACTTCATCTCCTGCTCGCATTTAAATCAAAACTTTGTTTTGCCTTCCTGCCAGGAGGTTGGAATTCTTTACAACCCTAGAAAATACCATTGCTTGTTCAGTGTGTTTCTTACTCTCTTTATATCACCATTGAATATTACAGCCATAACAGAACCAATATTTGGTCATTGATTTTTCGGTAAGGAGCCTTCAGTTGGGTACAGAAGCGTACTAATATCCCACATGGTTGGCTATAAGTGACGGACAGGATGTGTGCCTCGTGATATACGACTATTTGATGAACAAATACAATGCAAACCAGCATTTAGCTAGCAGGAGTCATGGATAGCAAAACCAAATGATTTAAATCTAAATGAACACTTGGCTTTTAGATTTAGATTCTTATTACCGTCTTCAGTTACCAGCTCCATGGGAACGTCTGGCCAAGCCTGCTGTCATAGTTTGCCACTTCCCTGGTTGTTGTTTTTTTCCCTTCTGTATCTAACGAGCTGACCTACTTCCTCTCTTGACAGTTGTTTCATTTTTTTTCCCGACAACGAGTAATTGTTCATACGCTGTTGTATTCTTTTGTGTTGTTGTGCATTCAAAACTGTGGAAATTGCACTATGCCTAGATTCTGCACCTTGAAATCTTACTGGGAAACATAACATATTGAGCTACATTGGATTATTTTAGCATATTTAATACACAAAATATATCCATAGTTGAAAGAAAACTTCCGGGTCGAGGCACTAATAAAATGGGCTGGTACTTCTAGGGAACATTTATTTTTATACCAGATGTGGCCCTGGAGAGATTGCGGTCTATCAACTATTACTGGAAAAAGTCCATGAACTCAGTATTGGACTATCTTCCCCCTAAAAGCCCCACAATAACCCCACATTGTTCCAAGGGCCCATAGTACCCCAAAAGGACCATATTTTCCCTAAAGTTACCAAAGTAGCTCAACAAGGACCATCTTCCACCTAAAGGTTCCACAGTACCTCAAAAAGGAGCAAATCCCACCTTACGTTCTCACAGGATCCCAAATAGTCCCAAAGTTCCCCAAAAACGACCATCTTCCACCTAAAAGGTCCAAAAGTACCTCAAAAAGGGACAATATTCCCCCTAAAGGTCCCACAGGACACCAAATAGTCCCAAAGTTCCCCAAAAACGACCATCTTCCACCTAAAGGTCCAAAAGTACCTCAAAAAGGGACCATATTCCACCTATAGGTCCCACGGACCCCACATAGTCCCATAGCACCCCAAAAAGGACCATAGTCCACGTTAAAGTCCCGAATTACCTCTAAAAGAACCATATTTCACCAAAAGGTCCCAAAGTACCTAAAAAAGGACCGTATTCCCCCAAAAGGTTCAACGGGACCCCAAATAGTCCCAAAGTACCCCAAAAATGACCATCTTCCACCTGAAGGTCCCAAAGTACCCCAAAAATTGACGGTATTCCCCCTATAGGTCCCACGGACCCCACATAGTCGCATAGCACCCCAAAAAGGACCATAGTCCACGTTAAAGTCCCGAATTACCTCTAAAAGGACCATCGGACGGCGTGGCGAAGTTGGTAGAGTGGCTGTGCCAGCAATCGGAGTGTTGCTGGTTACTGGGGTTCAATTCCCACCTTCTACCTTCCTAGTCATGTCCGTTGTGTCCTTGGGCAAGACACTTCACCCTTTGCCTCTGATGGCTGCTGGTTAGCGCCTTGCATGGCAGCTCCCGCCATCAGTGTGTGAATGTGTGTCTGAATGGGTGAATGTGGAAATACTGTCAAAGCGCTTTGAGTACCTTGAAGGTAGAAAAGCGCTATACAAGTATAACCCATTTATTTATCATTTAAGAGGTCCCAAAGTACCTAAAAAAGGACCGTGTTCCCCCAAAAGGTTCAACGGGACCCCAAATAGTCCCAAAGTACCCCAAAAATGACCATCTTCGACCTGAAGGTCCCAAAGTACCTTAAAAGGACCATATTCCCCCTAAAGGTCCAACTGGAACCCAACTAGTCCCAAAGTACCCCAAAAAGGACCATGTTCCACGTTAAAGTCCCGAAGTACCTCTAAAAGGACCATCTTCCACCTAAAAGGTCCCAAAGTACCTCAAAAAGGGACCATATTCCCCCGAAAGGTCCAACGGGACCCCAAATAGTCCCAAAGTACCCCAGAAATGACCATCTTCCACAAAGTACCTCAAAAAGGACCCCGAAAGGTCCAACGGGACCCCAAATAGTCCCAATTTACCCCAGAAATGTCCATCTTCCCCCTGAAGGTCCCAAAGTACCTCAAAAAGGACTATATTCCCCGAAAGATCCAACAGGACCCCAAATAGTACCAAGGTACCCCAAAAATGACCATCTTCCACCTTAAGGTCCAAAAGTACCTCAAAAAGGGACCATATTCCCCCTAGAGGTCCCACGGACCCCACATGGTCCCATAGCACCCCAAAAAGGACCATAGTCCACGTTAAAGTCCCGAATTACCTCTAAAAGGACCATCTTTCACCAAAAGGTCCCAAAGTACCCAACAAAGGACCATTATCCCCCAAAAGGTTCAACGGGGCCCCAAATTTTCCCAAAGTACCCCAAAAATGACCATCTTCCACCTGAAGGTCCCAAAGTACCTAAAAAAAGGACCATATTCCCCCTAAAGGTCCCACTGGACCCCAAATAGTCCCAAAGTACCCCCAAAAAGGACCATCTTCCACGTTAAAGTCCAGAAGTACCTCTAAAAGGACCATCTTCCACCTAAAAGGTCCCAAAGTACCTAAAAAAGGGACCATATTCCCCCAAAAGGTCCAACAGCACCCCAAATAGTCCCAAAGTACCCCAACAAGGACCATCTTCCATCTGCAGTTCCAAAACTACCTAAAAAAAGGACCATATTTCCCCTAAAGATCCCACGGGACACCAAATAGTCCCAAAGTACCCCAGAAATGACCATCTTCCACAAAGTACCTCAAAAAGGACCATAATTCCCCCGAAAGGTCCAACGGGACTCCAAATAGTCCCAATTCACCCCAGAAATTTCCATCTTCCGCCTGAAGGTCCAAAAGTACCTCAAAAAGGACTATTCGCCCCAAAAGATCCAACAGGACCCCAAATAGTCCCAAGGTACCCCATAAATGACCGTCTTCAACATGAAGGTGCCAAAGTACCCCAAAAAAGGACCATCTTCCCCCTAAAGGTCCCACGGGACCCCAAATAGCCCCGAAGTACCTCAAAAAGGACCATCTTCCACGTTAAAGTCCCGAAGTACCTCTAAAAGGACCATCTTCCACCTTAAAGGTCCCAAAGTACCTCAAAAAGGACCATCTTCCACCTTAGAGGTCCCATAGTACCTAAAAAAGGACCATATTTTCCCCCGAAAGGTTCAACGGGACCCCAAATTGTCAGGGTTGTCCCTGACAGTTTGATCAAGTTTTAGTTTTCCTCTGCGTTTGTCTTAGTTTCCTGTCTTTAGTTCCTGTCAGTGCTTTTATTTTGTCTTCATTTCCTGATTGTCTCCCTAAGTGCTTTGTCCCCTCAGCTGTGGCTGATTGGCACGTGGCCACACCTGGTGCCAGTCAGCCAGCTGCCTATTAAAACCTGTCCTGCCCTCCAGTCACTGCTGGATCATTGCCATTACAATACTTGTCACTTACCTTCTACCTATTTGTCGTTGTAGCTCCGTCTACTTTTGTCCACTCCGCTTTAGTCATAGTTCCTTCGTGTCACAGTAAGTGTTTTTGTTTATTGTCCACAGTTAGCTTTGTGCTATTTTAGTTTATAACTTAGTTTGTTCTCCGCCTTGCGCGCGCCTTTTGTTTGTTCCCTTTTATTTGTTTTTTGCCAGAGTATTTTAATTAAATCATGTTTTCCCATTCAATGCCTGCCATCATCTCTGCACCTTGGGGTTCGTCACCAACAAACTTTGACACAAATAGTCCCAAAGTACCCCAAACATGACCTTCTTCCACATTAAAAAGTCCCGAAGTACCTCTAAAAGATGGAAGATGGTCATCTTCCACCTTAAAGGTCCCAAAGTACCTAAAAAAGGGACCAAATAAGGTCCAACGGGACCCCAAATAGTCCCAAAGTACTCCAACAAGGACCATCTTCCACCTGCAGTTCCAAATTTACTTCAAAAAAGGACCATATTGCCCCTAAAGGTCCCAAGGGACACCAAATAGTCCCAAAGTACACCATAAATGACCATCTTCCACAAAGTACCTCAAAAAGGACCATAATTCCCCAGAAAGGTCCAACGGGACTCCAAATAGTCCCAATTTACCCCAGAAATTTCCATCTTCCGCCTGAAGGTCCAAAAGTACCTCAAAAAGGACTATACTCCCCAAAAGATCCAACAGGACCCCAAATAGTCCCAAGGTACCCCATAAATGACCATCTTCCACCTGAAAGTGCCAAAGTACCCCAAAAAAGGACCATATTCCCCCTAAAGGTCCCACGGGACCCCAAATAGCCCCGAAGTACCTCAAAAAGGACCATCTTCCACGTTAAAGTCCCGAAGTACCTCTAAAAGGACCATCTTCCACCTTAAAGGTCCCAAAGTACCTCAAAAAGGACCATCTTCCACCTTAGAGGTCCCAAAGTACCTAAAAAAGGACCATATTTCCCCCGAAAGGTTCAACGGGACCCCAAATAGTCCCAAAGTACCCCAAACATGACCTTCTTCCACATTAAAAAGTCCCGAAGTACCTCTAAAAGATGGAAGATGGTCATCTTCCACCTTAAAGGTCCCAAAGTACCTAAAAAAGGACCATATTCCCCATAAAAGTCCCACTGTAACCCAAATAGTCCCTAAGTACCACAAAAAAGACCATCTTCCACCTAAAAGGTCCCAAAGTACCTCAAAAAGGGACCAACGAAAGGTCCAATGGGACCCCAAATAGTCCCAAAGTACTCCAACAAGGACCATCTTCCACCTGCAGTTCCAGATTTACTTCAAAAAAGGACCATATTGCCCCTAAAGGTCCCAAGGGACACCAAATAGTCCCAAAGTACACCAGAAATGACCATCTTCCACAAAGTACCTCAAAAAGGACTATATTCCCCGAAAGATCCAACAGGACCCCAAATAGTCCCAAGGTACCCCATAAATGTCCATCCTCCACCTAAAGGTGCCAAAGTACCCCAAAAAAGGACTATATTTCTCCTAAAGGTCCCACGGGACCCCAAATAGTCCCGAAGTACCTCAAAAAGGACCATCTTCCACGTTAAAGTCCCGAAGTACCTCTAAAAGGACCATGTTCCACCTTAAAGGTCCCAAAGTACCTCAAAAAGGACTATATTTCCCCCGAAAGGTCCAACTGGACCCCAAATAGTCCCAAAGTACCCCAACAAGGACCATCTTCCACCTGCAGTTCCAAAACTACCTCAAAAAAGGACCATATTTCCCCTAAAGGTCCCACGGGACACCAAATAGTCCCAAAGTACCCCAGAAATGACCATCTTCCACAAAGTACCTCAAAAAGGACTATATATTCCCTGAAAGATCCAACAGGACCCCAAATAGTCCCAAGGTACCCCATAAATGACCATCCTCCACCTAAAGGTGCCAAAGTACCCCAAAAAAGGACTATATTCCTCCTAAAGGTCCCACGGGACCCCAAATAGTCCCGAAGTACCTCAAAAAGGACCATCTTCCACGTTAAAGTCCCGAAGTACCTCTAAAAGGACCATCTTCCACCTTAAAGGTCCCAAAGTACCTCAAAAAGGACCATCTTCCACCTTAGAGGTCCCAAAGTACCTAAAAAAGGACCATATTTTCCCCCGAAAGGTTCAACGGGACCCCAAATAGTCCCAAAGTACCCCAAACATGACCTTCTTCCACATTAAAAAGTCCCGAAGTACCTCTAAAAGATGGAAGATGGTCATCTTCCACCTTAAAGGTCCCAAAGTACCTAAAAAAGGACCATATTCCCCATAAAAGTCCCACCGTAACCCAAATAGTCCCTAAGTACCACAAAAAAGACCATCTTCCACCTAAAAGGTCCCAAGGTACCTCAAAAAGGGACCAACGAAAGGTCCAACGGGACCCCAAATAGTCCCAAAGTACTCCAACAAGGACCATCTTCCACCTGCAGTTCCAGATTTACTTCAAAAAAGGACCATATTGCCCCTAAAGGTCCCAAGGGACACCAAATAGTCCCAAAGTACACCAGAAATGACCATCTTCCACAAAGTACCTCAAAAAGGACTATATTCCCCGAAAGATCCAACAGGACCCCAAATAGTCCCAAGGTACCCCATAAATGACCATCCTCCACCTAAAGGTGCCAAAGTACCCCAAAAAAGGACTATATTCCTCCTAAAGGTCCCACGGGACCCCAAATAGTCCCGAAGTACCTCAAAAAGGACCATCTTCCACGTTAAAGTCCCGAAGTACCTCTAAAAGGACCATGTTCCACCTTAAAGGTCCCAAAGTACCTCAAAAAGGACTATATTTCCCCCGAAAGGTCCAACTGGACCCCAAATAGTCCCAAAGTACCCCAACAAGGACCATCTTCCACCTGCAGTTCCAAAACTACCTCAAAAAAGGACCATATTTCCCCTAAAGGTCCCACGGGACACCAAATAGTCCCAAAGTACCCCAGAAATGACCATCTTCCACAAAGTACCTCAAAAAGGACTATATATTCCCCGAAAGATCCAACAGGACCCCAAATAGTCCCAAGGTACCCCATAAATGACCATCTTCCACCTGAAGGTGCCAAAGTATCCCAAAAAAGGACCATATTCCCCCTAAAGGTCCCACGGGACCCCAAATAGCCCCGAAGTACCTCAAAAAGGACCATCTTCCACGTTAAAGTCCCGAAGTACCTCTACTCCTGTGAAAAGAGAAACTGGAAATTGTGATGTATCATGTTGTATGCTTGCATGTTCGAAATAAACTCAAACTCAAACTCAAAAAAAAAAGGACCATCTTCCACCTTAAAGGTCCCAAAGTACCTCAAAAAGGACCATATTTCCCCCGAAAGGTCCAACTGGACCCCAAATAGTCCCAAAGTACCCCAACAAGGACCATCTTCCACCTGCAGTTCCAAAACTACCTCAAAAAAGGACCATATTTCCCCTAAAGGTCCCACGGGACACCAAATAGTCCCAAAGTACCCCAGAAATGACCATCTTCCACAAAGTACCTCAAAAAGGACTATATATTCCCCGAAAGATCCAACAGGACCCCAAATAGTCCCAAGGTACCCCATAAATGACCATCTTCCACCTGAAGGTGCCAAAGTATCCCAAAAAAGGACCATATTCCCCCTAAAGGTCCCACGGGACCCCAAATAGCCCCGAAGTACCTCAAAAAGGACCATCTTCCACGTTAAAGTCCCGAAGTACCTCTAAAAGGACCATCTTCCACCTTAAAGGTCCAAAAGTACCTCAAAATGGACCATATTTCCCCGAAAGGTTCAACGGGACCCCAAATAGTCCCAAAGTACCCCAAACATGACCATATTCCACGTTAAAGTCCCGAAGTACCTCTAAAAGGACCATCTTCCACTGAAAAGGTCCCAAAGTACCTCAAAAATGACCATATTCCCCGAAAGGACCAATGGGACCCCAAAAGCTCCCAAAGTATCCCAAAAATGACCATCTTCCACCTAAAGATCCCAAAGTACCTCAAAAAGGACCATCTTCCACGTTAAAGTCCCGAAGTACCTCTAAAAGGACCATGTTCCACCTTAAAGGTCCCAAAGTACCTCAAAAAGGACCATATTCCCCGAAAGGACCAATGGGACCCCAAAAGCTCCCAAAGTATCCCAAAAATGACCATCTTCCACCTAAAGATCCCAAAGTACCTCAAAAAGGACACATTTCCTCGCTCCTAAATATTCCAAAGTCAACTGTCGGCTTTATTAGAAGAAAAGGGAAGAGTTTGGGAACAACAGCAACTCAGCCACAAAGTGGTAGGCCACATAAACTGACAGAGAGGGGTCAGCGGATGCTGAAACGCATAGTGCAAAGAGGTCGCCGACTTTCTGCACAGTCAGTTGCTACAGAGCTCCAAACTTCATGTGACCTTTCAATTAGCCCACGTACAGTACGCAGAGAGCTTCATGGAATGGGTTTCCATGGCCGAACAGCTGCATCTAAGCCATATACTGTATCACCAAGTCCAGTGCAAAGCAGTGGTGTAAAGCACGTCGCCACTGGACTCTAGAGCAGTGGAGACGTGCTCTCTGGAGTGATGAATCACGCTTTTCCATCTGGCAATCTGATGGACCAGTCTGGGTTTGAAAGTTTGCCAGGAGAACAGTACATTTCGGACCGCATTGTGCCGAGTGTGAAATTTGGTGGAGGAGGAATTATGGTGTGGGGTTGTTTTTCAGGAGTTCCAGTGAAAGGAACTTTGAATGCTCCAGGATACCAAAACACTTTGGACAAATCCATGCTCCCAACCTTGTGGGAACAGTTTGGAGCGGACCCCTTCCTCTTCCAGCATGACTGTGCACCAGTGCGCAAAGCAAGGTCCATACAGAAATGGATGACAGAGTCCTGACCTGAACCCGATAGAACACCTTTGGGATGAATTAGAACGGAGACTGAGAGCCAGGCCTTCTCGACCAACATCAGTTTTTGTGACCTCACCAATGCACTTTTGGAAGAATGGTGGAAAATTACTATAAACACACTCCGCAACCTTGTGGACAGCCTTCCCAGAAGAGTTGAAGCTGTAATAGCTGCAAAAGGTGGACCGACATCATATTGAACCCTATGGGTTAGGAATGGTATGACACTTCCATTTCATATGTGAGTCAAGGCAGGTGGCCAAATACTTTTGGCAATATAGTGTGTATAGAATGATGACCTTCCAATTACAATGGTAAATAAATACAAATAAAGAATAAAAGTTTATGGCGTTTTTAAAGGAAAACTAGCATTATTATGATAATATATTATGAATACATTAGTCTCTTAATAATGCTGACAATAGTTATCGGCGATCATTTGTGGGACAATATGTGGTCCAGCAAAATGTGTTATGGAGAGGCAACGTTTGCACAATTTATTTTTGCTTTTGTTTATTGAAACAAAAAGTTCTTTGAAATCTGTTCATTTTGTTCCCTTACTGTACACTTAAAACCCAGTTATGAGCTAAACCGCGACAATGACCGCGAGCATCAAAAAGAGCGCCGCTGATACATACGATGTGTTCACACTCACAGCGGGAGGTCTTTGCCAGACGTAAAGACAAGGCAAGGTGAAACCTGCCAGCAGAAAATGAACTGTGGCTGCATGAAAAGCGTCAAGTAAGACAAGAGTGAGAGTAAAATCCTGTTGCATCCCGCTCAGGCTAATCCACGGCGCGGTGGCAGCCTCCCAAAGCGAGACGAGGCCTCTAACTGTGCTTGCAGCATGGACGTGAAGAATGTCTGCAGACGAGCTGCGAACAGGCAGAATATAAAAAAACTCCCCGCAGTAAAAAGTCGAGAGATCACATTATGAGGAACTGAAATCACTGCAGGCTACCACGATATTGCTAAGTGCTTCCCCTGAGCTATCGGAGATGGCGTCAATCTTGCAACAATTGCAACTAAATTATTTTCATTGCACATGGCGGCGTCCTCCGGGGAACGCAGGATGACACCAAATCAGGCCATTTCCAGTTTGCCCAACTTCCGACTTTCATGACCGACATTACAGACGAGAATCTTCAGACGTTTGTTTCACACGTTACCTTCCAAAAGCACTGCACACACGCTGCCTTCCCATCATAGTCGTATACTTGGTGGAGCACATCGTCAGTAAGTATCAGGGTGTTGACCAGCGATGATTAACATAGCAAAGATAGCAAGTATCGGTCCCGAGAGGAATTTGCGAAGAGCGATCGCGGCCTCACAACTTCCCCGCACATTTTGGCCAATCGACGTCATTTTCGCCAATCGCAAACGTCAGCTCCCTAATCAAAATTTACCGTATTTTTCGGACTATAAGGCGCACTTAAAATCCTTTTTTTTTTTCTCAAAAGATGCGCCTTATAACCCGGTGCGCCTAATATACAGAATAATTCTGGGTTTGCTTACCGACCTCGAAGCTATTATATTTGGTACATGGTGTAATGATACGTGTGATGGAAATATGACTCAAGTAAACAACACTAAAATGTTATATGTTCCATTGAAAATATAGAACATTACACACGGCGCTCAAAAATCTATCAAATGTTTTAGAATGGATTGTACTGTGCTTCAACATACGAGTATTATTATGGTGTAGGTATAAGGTAAGACATATTATCTGGCGTTTTGTTTCGCAATATTATGCAAAAGCAACTTTTCTTACCTTCTGGTACCTGCTGATCTGTATTTGGGATCTGCATAAGTCCTGAAAAATTGTGTGCATCTGCCTTTATATATATATATATATAATGTATGCATACATACACACACACATACACATACAGTATGTACACATATATATGCATAGGCTCTACCCCGGTATTGAGCACTGTATAACGGATAAACCACAGACACCTGGACTATGTATATATATATATATATATATGAGCTAATGATCTAATGAGCTAATGCAACGAAATTTCGTGATATATATATATATATATATATATATATATATATATATATATATATATATATATATATATATATATATATATATATATATATCGTATTTTTCGGAGTATAAGTCGCTCCAGAGTATAAGTCGCTCCGGCCGAAAATGCATAATAAAGAAGGAAAAAAACATACATAAGTCGCACTGGAGTATAAGTCGCTTTTTTGGGGGAAATTTATTTGATAAAACCCAACACCAAGAATAGACATTTGAAAGGCAATTTAAAATAAATAAAGAATAGTGAACAACAGGCTGAATAAGTGTACGTTATATGACGCATAAATAACCAACTGAAAACGTGCCTGGTATGTTAACGTAACATATTATGGTAAGAGTCATTCAAATAACTATAACATATAGAACATGCTATACGTTTACCAAACAATCTGCCACTCCTAATCGCTAAATCCCATGAAATCTTATACGTCTAGTCTCTTACGTGAATGAGCTAAATAATATTATTTGATATTTTACGGTAATGTGTTAATAATTTCACACATAAGTCGCTCCTGAGTATAAGTCGCACTCCCGGCCAAACTATGAAAAAAACTGACGTATAGTCCGAAAAATATGGTATATATATATATATATATATATATATATATATATATATATATATATATATATATATATATATATATATATATATATATATATATATATATTATATGTATGTATATACACACACACACACACACATATATAGCCTCTACTTATATATGTACATACATATATGTATAATAGATAAATAATTACTGAATATTATACTTTGCGATTAAGCATATGTGAAAGTTTGACTCCTACCTTGGTTACTTCTGTGACGACCTCTTTGAAGCTGTAAAATCAATCAGAAATATCAAGCAACTAAAATGCGTCAACATGGACAAGTGTGGAGAGTGTTTTGCATTTTTCCCATCATGCATTGTAGTGGCTTTATATGGGTGTATGTTTGAATTATGTGTCATGCTTGCACATTTTTTTTCAGTTCAGTGATTAGGTTGTGTTATGTGTAACCATTTGTGTTGACTTTCTGTGTTGAGTGCAGTTTGCGCCATGAGTGGGAAAGGTTTGGTGGATTAGGTCATATAACTGAATGATGTACTGCATATACTTTCATGTTCAATGACCAATTCACAAGTCCGCAAGATGGTAGCAAAGTTGCAGTAATTATACTGTTAAATATTTACAATGAAGCTGTTGCACCCCTTATGTTACATTCCTTATTAAACTCTTGACGTCTCACGGGCCAAACGGAAGATGCCGGTGGGCCGCGCTTTGCCCGGGGGCCGTTGTTTGGATAGCCCTGTTGTAAATAGTCATTTTGGTAAAAATGTTGTTTGTCAACCAATGAGTGACTGATGACCAGTCCAAGGTGCATCCCACCACTTACTTAAACCATTGGACTTTAGAGTATGTTCAGTCTATTCTGTGATTGCAGAAGGGGACAAACCGTTGAACGTGAGGATGTTTAGCCACTGAATGTTACTCCTGCAGGAAAGCTGCAAGGTTTGTTTACTCAATGATTATATCGGCTTTGGTCAGATCATGTGTTTCTCTGCAATTGCCTTCATGGCAAGCAAGTAACACTCTAATCTTTTCCTTGCTGTTCTCTTTACTCCCTGCACGGCTTTCCGTTCCTTGCTGGTGTTGCTGAAGAAGAACACAGAAATGTTGCTGGACACCACACAAACTCTCTCCAGAAAGGGTGAGGATGGGAGGAGGTTTTGGGGCTCTCTGAGTCTTTGGTAGGTTGCTGTGTGACCAGGTCAGGTGGACTGAGATGACCTCAACGAACTGATGTTGATAGAAGCAGGGGTTCTGTGTTTCATCCTGAAGATAACAATGAACGTCTTTGTTTTATCAACAAGCATTACCAGATTAGTTTACCAAAAACAAACAATTCTTTATGCTTTCATTTCTGCTGGACTCGGTCAACAAGCATCATGCTAATGAACAAGGGTCAATACTCACTACAGAATTATTTGTGTTTGATCTCTAAGTCCCCTACAGGAGGTATCCTTCAACATGACACTGAACCCTCACTTGCCTGTGTTGCTACTTACATATTCTGATATATTCCATTGATCGTTAATTCATTTGAGTACTGAGAAAGTACAGTAGAAAAGTGCATATTTTCTGATCTGTTGGTCATAAAGTCCAGTATACAGTTGCATATCCCAGTGATCAGGTCGAGTGAACCAAGTTTGTTGATTGAATTAATGTTTGGAATGCCAAGCTGAAATTCTAAAACAACATTGTGTTTTTATTCTACCCAGAAGGGCAAACCGAGGTGAGGTGCGGAGTTGAGGCGGACAATTTTTCAGTACTCATTGTGGGTCACGGGACTTTCACAAGATTCATTGTTCTTTTATTGTTCATTACGTGAGTGAATCATTCTTAAGAGGATGGGATAGGAGATAATTTTTACTTTGAGTCGTGATGTTGTGATGCACTTCATGCATTAAACATTACAAGTCATGCGGTGAACTTGAGCCAACAAGGGATAGTCAGACGGACTTTACTTGAGGAATATGCTCTGTTACGCAAGATAAGACCAACATTGGCTCACAATTTGAAAGTGCAAGTTCGGTAAAAGCAAATTGCATGTGAATGACGAAAAGCCAAATGGAAATGTTAACAGTTAGCACACTTGCCAGATAGTGGCATATTACAAAACATATGAGCAAAAAATAAACCTAGCCTGCTAACGTTAAAATGTGTAAAGTAACAATATAAGACCAAGGTGTATACCAGCAAAATTACCTACAAAAGAAAGCATGCTAACTTTCTTTTTTTAAGCCTTGACTAACATTAGCAAGGAGCATTTTGACATCTGAAACATTTTGAATCGCTGGAGAAATGTCGTAATTAAAATGAAATCAATCACTAAACATAAGTGTGAATGCCTTTTGGATTTCACACCATCAATCAAAGATTATTTATATAGCCCTTAATCACAAATGTCTCAAAGGGCTGCACAAACCACAACAACATCCTCAGATCTGATCCACATCAGGGCAAGAAAGAACTCAACCCAATGGGAACAATGTGAAACCTTGAAAGGGACCGCAGAAGTGGGAAACCCCTTCCAGGTGACCGGTGCAATGGATGGCGAGTGGATATGATATGATAATGTGAGAGTCCAGACCATAATGAGGCCAGCAGGGGATCTTCAAGTCAGCAACACAGAGGACTGGTCCACCCCTGGTCCAGACTTGGAACAGCTAACGCCTCTTACATTACATTCAATACCTTTGCAAGAAGTCATTTCACCAAATGTGTGGACGGCAAAGAGAACATGGTGGTCAGTGCAGACGGCATTCATCAACACGCCCACCAGGTTGTGGGAGGGGTTCTAGACTTGGAACAGCTAACGCGTCTTCAGTGGAAACTGATCGGTGGCTACCTAAAAACCTCTCCACGTAGGAGAGGGGGGCAGAGCAGAAAAGAGAGAGGGCAGATCAACTTTTCTAAAAAAAAAAAAAAGGTCTATTTAAAGGCTAGGGTGTATAAATGAGTTTTAAGATGGGACTTACATGTTTCTACTGAGGTAGCATCTCTAACTGTTACCGGGAGGGCATTCGGAAATACTGGAGCCTGAATAGAAAATGCTCTATAGCCCACAAAATTTTTTTGGGCTTTTGGAATCACTAATATCACTAATATCGCCCCATAGATCTTCTGTGCCAGTGCATTGAGCAAGTCAAACACTGGATGTGCCAAAATTTCCTACAACTAAATAAAGATAAAACTGAGATAATTGTTTTTGGTGCTAAAAAAGAAAGGTTTAAAGTCGTCCAACACCTTCAATCACTGTCCCTGAAAACCTCAAATAAAGCCAGAAATCTTGGGGTTATTTTAGATTCTGATTTACATTTCGACAGTCACATCAAATCAGTAACAAAATCGGCCTACTATCACCTCAAAAATGTAAAAAGACTTAGAGGGCTCATGTCAGCTCAAGACTTTGAAAAACTTGTACATGCCTTTATTACCAGTAGGCTAGACTATTGTAATGGTCTCCTTGCAGGTCTTCCCAAAAAAACTGTCAGGCAGCTACAGCTTGTTCAGAACGCTGCTGCTAGAGTTCTAACAAAGACCAAAAAATGTGAGCACATTACACCAATTCTTAAATCCTTACGTTGGCTCCCTGTACATCAGAGAATTGATTTCAAAATCCGCCTGCTCACATATAAATCACTACATGGTCTAGGGCCCAAGTATATCACTGATATGCTCCCACTATATAAGCCCTCTAGATCACTAAGATCTTCTGAGACCAATCTGTTAGCGGTTCCAAGAGTAAACTCAAATCAAGGGAGAGCATCATTCAGTCACTATGCAACAAATAGCTGGAATAAACTTCCTGAAGATGTCAAACTCTCCCCAACTCTGACTACATTTAAAACTAGACTGAAGACTTTTATGTTCACCTTAGCTTTCAGCTAAATCTTTTAATCTTTTAACTTTTAACGTCTGCACTGTTTTTATTTTTATTGTCTGCATTTTAATTTTGCTTTTATTTTCTTTCATTTCACTTTGTTGTCTGTGAAGCACTTTGAGTCTGCCTTGTGTATGAAAAGCGCTATACAAATAAAGTTGCCTTGCCTTGCCTTGCCTTGCCTAATAAGCCAAAGTTCTTTGAACGTAGATTTCTGTCCGGGACATATGGTACATTACAATCAGCAAGATAGGATGGAGCGAGACCGTTTAATATTTTATACGTAAGTAGTAAAACCTTAAAGTCGGATCTTAAGTGCACAGGAAGCCAGTGCAGGTGAGTCAGTATAGGCGTAATATGATCAAACTTTCTTGTTCTTGTCAAAAGTCTAGCAGCCGCATTTTGTACCAACTGTAATCTTTTAATGCTAGACATAGGAAGACCCGAAAATAATACGTTACAGTAATCGAGACGAGACGTAACGAACGCATGAATAATGATCTCAACATCGCTGATGGACAAAATGGGACACATTTTTGCGATATTACGGAGATGAAAGAAGGCCGTTTTAGTAACACTCTTAATGTGTGACTCAAATGAGAGAGTTGGGTCAAAGATAATACCCAGATTCTTTACGGAGTTGCCTTGTGTAATTGTTTGGTTGTCATATGTTAAGGTGGTATTATTAAATAGGTGCTGGTGTCGAGCAGGCCCGATAATCAACAATTCCGTTTTCGTATATATACGTACGCAAGGTCTTAAAAAAATCTTAAATCCAATCATTTGAATTGAAGTCCTTAAAATGTCTTAAATTCTATAAAAAATATTGTAAAAAGTCCTAAATACAATCATGAATGGTCTTGAAAATGTATAATATATGTTATGTTTACCTTAAGCAAATGCATAAACGTCCATCTGGCTTTTACATGTTTGAATTTTTGAGGGTGCTATAGATAGATAGGTAGTACTTTATTGATTCCTTCAGGAGAGTTCCCTTAGGAAAATAACAATTCCAGCAGCAGTGTACAGAATTGAGATATAATTAAAAAAGTAAATAATAAATAATGGGGGTGTATGTTATTGTTTTGCATCCCCTGTCATCCTAGTACCCCCCAGTCTAATGGCGTGTGGGACAAAATAGTTTTTGAGTCTTTTAGTCCTGCAGTTGGGATGAAGCAGTCTAGCACTGAACAGGCTCCTCTGGCTACTGCTAACAGTATGCAGAGGGTGACTGGCATCATCCATGATGCGCACTAGTTTTTCCACAGTCCTCTTCTCTGCCACCGTCACCAGTGATTCCAGTTTTATTCCGATCGTAGAGCCGGCCCGCCTGATCAGTTTCTCCAGTCTGGAGCTGTCCTTAGATGGCACACTACGATATAGAACAGAACACTGGCAATCACAGACTGGTAGACACAGACTATAGATAATTACAAAATGGATCAAATTAATTAGCTGTACAGCCTGGTCAGCATTTATCGAGCACAACCGGAGTGGTATGTTAGACATACGTAAATGGTAAATGGGTTATACTTGTATAGCGCTTTTCTACCTTCAAGGTACTCAAAGCCTTTGACACTATTTCCACATTCACCCATTCACACACTGATGGCGGGAGCTGCCATGCAAGGCCCTAACCATCAGGAGCAAGGGTGAAGTGTCTTGCTCAAGGACACAACGGCGGTGACGTGGTTGGTAGAAGGTGGGGATCGAAACAGGAACCCTCAGGTTACTGGTACGGCCACTCTCCCAACCGCGTGTGTCCTTCGCTGAAATCGTAGTATAAAATAGTAGAAGTGTATTAGAAAGTATCCAGTAACAAACATATCTGCATCATTCTACTTACTGCATCATGAACTTCCCTTTAAGAATTATTGTGACCACTAGGTGGCACCAAAAACTCATTTTAAGCCTGTCATCAGGTTAGTGTTTTTCATTCTTACCATTGTTGTCCGAGTAATGTCACTAGATCAAACCTTTTCTAACTTTCCACCCTACAAAATGATAAAACTATGTTCTATGATTTGTGCTGATGTATTGGATTAGTATTGGTATCGGCCAACGCTCAAGGCTGTATTATCGATATCGTATCTAAAGTGAAAATGTCGTATCAAGACACCCTGACTCAAAGCTGCAGTACTGTGACGATTGCGTACAGTTACACCTCAACTACGGACTCATGCAAATCTGGCTCAATATTAAATGTCTTGGGAGCAAAACGCTATTTGCACTTTGGAGAAAGAAATGCAGCTGGTATAAGGTCAAATAACAAATTGAAATCTTGGCCCAATATCAGATGTAGAATGCAGAATGGCAAATGAAAACTACCGTAATTTCCGGACTATAAGCCGCTACTTTTTCCCCTCGTTCTGGTCCCTGCGGCTTATACAAGGGTGCGGCTTATTTACGGCCTGTTCTTCTCCGACACAGACGAAGAGGATTTCGGTGGTTTTAGTACGCAGGAGGAAGACGATGACACAATGATTAAAGACTGACTTTTCATATACCGGTAGGCTGGTTATTTTGATAACGTACAGGCGAGCACTTTGTATTACTTTGCACCGTTGTATTATTTGTACTCTGCACGAATGCTGTTCGCCATGTCAAAGATGTGAAAGTTTGATTGAATGATTGAAAGATTTATTGTTAATAAATGGGACGCTTTGCGTTCCCAAACAGTCATCTCTGTCCCGACAATCCCCTCCGTGGTAGCAGGAACCCCTATATACTACGGTAATTACATATCAAAACCCTGCGGCTTATAGTCGGGTGCGGCTTATATGTGGAGCAATCTGTATTTTCCCCTAAATTTAGCTGGTGCGGCTTATAGTCAGGTGCGGCTTATAGTCCGGAAATTACGGTAGTCAGAAAGTGAAGCTGAAGAACGGTACGAGTGTACATGCAAGGACCGAGGGCGGCCAGGCACAGCATAATTCAATGGCAGGATTGAAAATCCTGGAAAATGCTGTCTACGTTGTGAGATTGCTCTCAAATGGTACGGTCCTGAAGGGGAAGCATCTCATTTTGTATGTATAACTTCAAAAAGGTCACACAAAGAGCAGACAGGCATGAGAGGACTTAGGAACCAACAGGAGACAAGAGGTCTGAAGAGGAAGAAATGCTCTGATATTCTCTTAAAACCTAAAGTGCCTGCAGACATTGTTCCATCGTGTGCGTTGCTGTGTGCCTGTAGATGCGATGACTGGAGCGAGAAATTAATGTACTGTTGCGCTTCGTAAACTGTATTACCTTATGATTTTTCTTTTCATGCCATACAACCAACACTCAGCCTTTGGTGCCCCCTCGTACTGATCCAAAGCTCAGATAAATGGGAGGCAAACCAATCATGCAGGCGACTCATTGTGTCGGAACCTGATGATGGTGATGAGAAGCTGTAAAATCTGTCAGGTCCAACAAAAAGCTGGTACTGTATACAAGGTGTGTGCCAGTCTGATATCAGCAAAAAACAAGTATCAGATGATATAGGCTCACATTCAAACATTCCGATATAATCTCCAATAAAAGCAGTCCTTTAGCGCGTTTACCAGAGGTGTGGACTCGAGTCACATGACTTGGACTCGAGTCAGACTCGAGTCATGAATTTGATGACTTTAGACTCGACTTGACAAAATGTAAAGAGACTTGCAACTCGACTTAGACTTTAACATCAATGACTTGTGACTTCACTTGGACTTGAGCCTTTTGACTTGACATGACTTGCTACTTTCCCCAAAACCCAAACCTTAAAAAGTTATTTGGGAGCGCTCCGTATCTTTCATTTTATACGTCTGTGTCTATAAGCGTGTGTGCTGCTTGTCAGCGTGTGTGCTGTCAGTACAACAGCCAATCAAATTAGATCTACGTTGTTTTCATCACACAGCTCTCATCCAATCCAATTGCAGGACAACCACCGAACATGAGTTGTCAAACATTTCGGCAGTGAGAAACAATTATGCCAAAGTTGGTTTCGTTCAGGTATAAAAACTACGACTTGGTCAACAAAAAACGAATTGCTGTATGCAAATCACGCAGTTCGAATATTACAGACGGAGACGCAACAACTTCCAACTTCGTTCGACATTTGAAGTTGCACAAAGAAGGGTAAGTTTTGAATGTAAGATAACGTTTATTGGCTAAGTAACATGACTTTTATTTGCTGTGTAGTTAAATCAGTGAGGCTGTAAACTCACTGCTAACGTTATAACCATAGACATCTTATAAGGGTACGCAACATTGAGCGCTACTGCCTACTGGCGCAGACGAGACGCGGAGCCGCCATCTTGGAGTGGTGATCCGCTCCACTCAGTGCAATTCATTTGGCAGGAGCAATGAACTGTCAGAGCATTTAATTCATCTTACCTCACTGAATACCACTGATTTTCACGCGTTTTTTTTGTCATACGTGTAGCTATGATAACGGACACATGTTTTGGCGTTTTTATTATTCATAGTTTGCTTAACAGTAATATAATATTCTTATATGCTATAAGTGACCAGACGTCCGAGATCAAAACTGGGAATATAAGCCCAGAGAAGGGGGAAAAAAACGGTCAGCTATTTTTAAGTTGAAGAAACAATATGATTAGATTATATATACATGCGTATATCCTACATAAACAATGTATGAATACATTAGATATCTATATATTTTAGGGACCTATACACTGTAACTCTGTTGCTGCAGCAGCAGAGAGTTTATTCTATCTTGACACTTTGTATTGATATTTTGTATTACATTCTTCCCTTAAATGATAATGTTTACAGTGATTGTTTTATATCTATTTTTTATGTATGTCGCTTTGGATAAAAGCGTCTGCCAAATACTTAAACATATATAAACACCTGAAAGTCTTTATATCAGCTAAAACCACCAATCTGTTTCACTGGATTCAGAATAAAACCAAATTATGTCTTACCCAACAACGTTAGTATTTGAATATTGTTACTTGAAGACTTATTCCTGGTCACAATTATACTGTTAAGAAAGTATTGTCTTATACTTTGCCTAAAATGAGAATGCATCATAATCAGTGGCGGCTGGTGAATTTTGTTTTAGGTGGGGCTGAACGTTTGTAAACCAAAACCCTGTAGGGGCGTCATCCTCCCCCGGAAGATTTCTTTGTGATTCTCATATACAAATATTGAAGATCTTTGCTCCTTCTCAACTTTGTGGTAATGTTATTTTCATAAAATACAACCAATAGTATGTTAATGTTTGTTTTTGCAAATGTGTTTATTCTGTAAAGGAATGAGTTAAATGTTTAAAATTGTTTAAACTATTAAAATGACTGGTTAATAGTGCTATTATGAATTGCAATGTCAGCACTATTTTTTTTCCTGCAATTTCAAATGCACTTGTTTTAATAAATAAATACAGCGTTTTAAAAGCATACACAATCTGTGTAAAAATATTAGTCTGTGGTTAAAAGGACTCGAAACTCAAAATGCAGGACTTGGGACTTGACTTGAGACTTTCTAGTCTTGACTTTGGACTTGACTCGGGATTTGCCTGTCTTGACTCGGGACTTGACTCGAGACTTGAGGGCAAAGACTTGAGACTTACTTGTGACTTGCAAAGCAATGACTTGGTCCCACCTCTGGCGTTTACTTGTGCAAAGTTAGACAACCTTCAATAAGTTCACACGGTTGGTCTTTTCTAGTATTTTAGTCAAGTCATTTACTTTTTTTTTTGTCCTGTCCAGCCACTCAGGCAAATGGTAATGTTGATGTAGATGCCCATATCTGCTGTACATATTTACTTTACTAAAGAGAAGTGTGGGATACTTCTCTTATTTGTATTTGACTTTATTAAATGGATTTATGTTAATGTTGAGTGCAGCCGGACCGGAACAGGAGGGGATAGAAAGAGGAAAAAAGGATAAAAGAGGGGGAAATTGCAGGGACAAGTGGAGGATAAGACATAGAGACAACAACAACAAACACGACAATAACAGAAGAGCATCAGCAATACGATATGTACAAATATGATATGAAAAGTGATAGCAAAAAACAGTTAGTGAAGTAAATATTAAAAGGTGCCATATGTAATATTTTAAAGGCCTACTGAAATGACATTTTTTTTATTTAAACGGGGATAGCAGATCCATTCTATGTGTCATACTTGATCATTTTGCGATATTGCCATATTTTTGCTGAAAGGATTTAGTAGAGAACAACGACGATAAAGTTCGCAACTTTTGGTCGCTGATAAAAAAAAGCCTTGCCCCTACCGGAAGTAGCGTGACGTCACAAGCTGGAGTGCTGCTCACATTTCCCTATTGTTTACACCAGCAGCGAAAGAGATCCGGACCGAGAAAGCGACGATTACCCCATTAATTTGAGCGGGGATGAAAGATTTGTGGATGAGGAAAGTGAGAGTGAAGGACTATAGTGCAGTGCAGGACGTATCTTTTTTTTGCTCTGACCGTAACTTAGGGACAAGGGTTCATTGGATTCCACACTTTCTCCTTTTTCTATTGTGGATCACGGATTTGTATTTTAAACCACCTCGGATACTATATCCTCTTGAAAATGAGAGTCGAGAACGCGAAATGGATATTCACAGTGACTTTTATCCCCACGACAATACATCGGCAAAACACTTTAGCTACGGAGCTAACGTGATAGCATCGGGCTCAAATGCAGATATAAACAAAATAAATAAGCCCCTGACTGGAAGGATAGACAGAAAATCAACAATACTATTAAACCCTGGACATGTAAATACACGGTTAATGCTTTCCAGCTTGGCGAAGATTAACAATGCTGTTGCTAACGACGCCATTGAAGCTAACTTAGCAACGGGACCTCACAGAGCTATGATAAAAACATTAGCGCTCCACCTACGCCAGCCAGCCCTCATCTGCTCATCAACACCCGTGCTCACCTGCGTTCCAGCGATCGACGGAAGGACGAAGGACTTCACCCGATCATCCGTGCGGTCGGCGGCTAGCGTCGGCTAGCGCGTCTGCGATCCAAGTCAAAGTGCTCCTGGTTGTGTTGCTACAGCCAGCCGCTAATACACCGATCCCACCTACAACTTTCTTCTTTGCAATCTTCATTGTTCATTAAACAAATTGCAAAAGATTCACCAACACAGATGTCCAGAATACTGTGGACTTTTGAGAAGAAAACAGAGCTTTTTTGTATTGGATTCAAAGGTGTACCAATACTTCCGTTTAACTAGTGACGTCACTCGCATACGTCATCATACAAAGACGTTTTCAACCGGAAGTTTAGCGGGACATTTAAAATGGCACTTTATAAGTTAACCCGGCCGTACTGGCATGTGTTGCAATGTTAAGATTTCATCATTGATTTATAAACTATCAGACTGCGTGGTCGGTAGTAGTGGGTTTCAGTAGGCCTTTAATGTCAAGTCATCATTAAATGGTTCTGATATGTCAAAAGGCATTAATAAATCATGTTATTTTCGAATACCTTCATAACTGATAACAGTAGTTCAGCCGGGATATGCTCATTTCAAAATTAGATTTACAGCCCCGAAATCTTATTGTTTTCATTTTGATGCCCCACACTCCACCACCGTTGGTTCAATTAAAAAGTATGTATGTGTCACATCCAGGTTTGCCAGTTCCGTATCCACCCACTTTGTCGAGCTACTGCCACTGGTAAAGTTACTAATCATGTCAAACCTTAGTAAATCTAAAAGGCGTCGTTACGATTCTCAACTTATTCATGACGAAGCCAGGAAAAAAAACAGAGGATTTTTATCGAGAATGCCTTTGAAAGATGGAGACAATTGAAGGTGGTGAAGATTTTTTCATCTGACGCCAAACTTGCTAATTTCCTCGATAGGTAAGTAAGGTGTTTATGTTTTTTTATTACTTGTAATAAATGGACATTTTGTATGTAAACTACTGTATATTGTCCAATGCAGTCTATGATCTTGTCTAACAACGCCAGTATGTCCGTACAACGAATGCTTAGCATGCTAGCCCAGTCAATGATACATCGACATACAGGTTAACGGGGGAAATATATGGGCGTTATGTCAATGTGTCATCCAACTGACAGGGCAAAATATATTCCGGACAAATAAAACCTATGTGGATATGTGTAGTGTCAGTGCCTATTTCGTTCTCAATATGCCGATACGCTGAGAAAATGGGTTCCAACATTAGCACGGCTAATTGCGGTTTCTGGTACTGTATGTGCATCAAACACATATGAGATAGTATTTGCTTGGCACAATATAATGCATTACATGTAATGATGTTCTACTTGGTGTGTTGACATGCTAGTAGGCTATATGATTTATGCTTAATGTGGTTTTTGCGTAACGTGGGTTGGCTCATAGAAATGCACTCTGCACTGAAAGATGGTGATGTGCGTACATGGAAGAGATACAGTGCGGCAGGTTGGATGCAACATGGGGTTAGGCTGAACTAAATGTGGCGGTCATTTTACTGTTGACCTTGACTTGTCATCAAAGTAGGCCTATGCGATATATAATATATTATATATTATTATATATAATTATGTCGATGGTGGTCCGTGCAGTCAAACTAGACATTTTAGCAGGGTAATGCCAACAATCTGTCCCGACTCCCGACAAAGATATTGTTGCGTAATTTTACAAATACATTTGGCTAATCGACATTAGTAAAATGTGGCATAATTACTTAGTAAACCATCTTGCAAGAAGCATAAACAAGAGAAACCTACTCGTCGATTGCCATTTGAAGTTTCTTGGAGTAGGATTCGGATTTGGCTGCGTATTTTGACAACTTCAAGGAGAGTGGGAGGGGCCTACAGAATTTTGACCGTGATTGCAGTACCATCTCTGGCCACATTACTACATATGGCACTTTTAATAACACAGAAATGACTATGAACATTATTGCACTACAAATGGAGCAATAAGAATACCAATAGAAATAACACTATTGATAATGAATAATAACAATAATTACCTCTATAATCAACAATACAATTGTTTCAAATGCAACAATACACATATGTAATGATAACTTGAATTACAAAAGAAAGCAGATGAATTGAGGGGAAGAAAGAGAAGCAAATTATATTAACCTTGTAGATTGTTATAGTAACAATAGGCTAGGCTTTATCGGTCTGCCATGTTTGACCCAGTTTCCCCCAGGGGAACAACGTTAATATATGTTTGATGAATTGTGATTATATGCATGTGTGTATGTATGTATATCAGTGGCGTGCAGTCACTAGAGGCAGGGGAGGCGGGGCCTCACCTGCCATCATGGAAAGAAAAAAAAAAGAAAAAGAAAAAAAAATGTATTAAATTGTTATATGTATCCAGTGATTATACTAAAGTTATTTTCCATTTAACTTCACCAGTTTTAGATTATTTTTATTTTTATTTTCACATTTGCCGTTCAAATACTGAGAAGAGACGGTGCGGTGATCAGCAGCCAGTTGAGGCACTTGTGCCTCACCATGGATTGCGACTCGGCTAACTGCTGGCCTGCTGTGCAGTGAGACCGTATTGCTATATGAATTATATTATACATTTCCATAGTTTAGTTAGCTGAGGTATATAATGTACAGTGTATTTTGTCAACAACTGTATGTGTGTAACGTATTTTTAGTGCTGAGCATTCATAAAACTGCTGCGGAGACACATTGTGTGAGGCTCGTATCATAACCCCGCCTCCTGGTGCCAAGCACCTCCGCCGCAGAATGCACTGCCCGACGGGAGCACCGCGGCCACACCAACCAAAGCCCACACCCAAACCCTCCACGTGCAAGACCGAATCCACCCAAAAAAAGTCACTTAACAAGAAGCCAAAAAGTGCAAAAACAACAATGCTCGCGCTGCAGGAGCCGCGAACGACCGCAGTGACACAACATTAGGTACACCTGCACTGCAGGTTCATATGTTTTTAAATTTGACTGTGATGATGCAGTCGTGCCTCACCAGACATTAACCTCACCGCACGCCAGTGATGTATATGTACTTGTATGTGTACAGTATGTGTATATGTATGTTTTTACAGTGAATGTGCGTGTGGATGTATGTACCGTGTATGATGTATGGCTTTTTAAATGGAACCGGCTCTTTAGGAGCCGTTCCTTACAAAGAGCTGTTCAAAAGACCAGCTTGTTATTAGTTGTTTTTTTTTGGTAGTTTGATTTTTTTATCAAGAAAACCATTACTAATATCAGTTATAAGATCAGAATCATTTAAATTTACTATTACTCTATTGGTGGGAATTATTCTGAACAAAATAGGCGGTAATTTAAATTTTTGTTGCTATCATTGTAAACATTCCATAAGGCGGTGTTATGATTTGTCACACCAGGTTATATTCTGTGTTTGTGTTTAAGTATAGATAGATAGATAGATAGGTCTTTATTGTCACTGCACAAGTACAACAAAACTTTGTTTTCAGCACAAACCTGTTCAAGATTAGACAAACAAACAGTGTACAGGGTTACAGAACAGGAACGCTGATGGGTCGCCACAAGGCGCCCCGTAAAAGATGGGGAAAAAAGGTAAAACGCTGGGGAAGAATGAGTAAAAAAATACAATCTAGACTGGGCTCCTAAGGGGGCCCAGTCTGGAGTGGGAAAAAACCTCCATAGCAAAGCACATATACATATTACAGCATACACCTTGAGATATCTAGCAACAGAGGGAAGGGAGTGCGGGGTCATGGTGGTAGGCCGCAGCTCTCGGGCGCTGACCATCCTTTCATCACCCCTATGGGATTTGCGTCGAGGGAGATGAGTTGGCGTTGGGTTGGGTTGTTCTCCTTAGTTTAGTCTTCTGTTATGTTCTCAATGCTCTTTTCCTCCCTTGATTACGTTGTCTGGTTGCTAAGTGGCTGATGAGCCTCACCTGCTTTCTGTTTGTTGATTAGCGTACTCACCTGTTTTCTGCCCCTAATCACTCCCCTTTATAATCTGGTGTCTTAGTTGCTGGTCCATTGTTTGTTGGTTTTGTTGTTTGGGAGTTTGTTGGTTTTGTTGTTTGTTTGTTTGTTTTTAATGCTAATCTCCATGCTACGTTGAGTTAGTACCCACGTTGTGGGATTTCCGCCTATTGTGTAAAAGTTCAAGTAAAGATATATCTTACCTGCGAGCTGCCTAAAGTCCTCTGCATCTTATGAAAAAACGCTGTAGCACAAAAGCATTTCAAAGATACATACCAAATACACAAAAAAATAAGTAAGAATAAAATGCATTATGTATAAATAAAACCAGAAAAAAAAATGAGATGATAAAATAGTGAATATAAAATTGAACTAGTACATACCAGAACAATTCAACAGAAAACAGAATTTCAAATCAAATGATCATTTTCTAGTAGCGTGGGCAATTGCAACACTACCTGTATATCTGCATGTGCATTAAAAAACAGCTCCCACACTAACTTACAAGAGCCGTTCAAAAGACTCGATTCATTTGTCACATCTCTACAAGTTACCAGCCGTGGTTAAGGCAAATGAGCAGGTGCGCTCAAAATACATGTATTGATCAATCTGCATTTATACATAAGACTTGTCCAGGGTGTACCCCGCCTACCGCCCGAATGCAGCTGAGATAGGCTCCAGCAACCCCCCGTGACCCCAGAAGGAACAAGCTGTAGAAAATGGATGGATGGATGGATAATGCCATAGTTTTTGGGGCTTGATCACATGTGTTAACGCGGGGGTCAGCAACCCGCGGCTCTCGGGCCGCATGCGGGTCTTTAGTGCCACCCTAGTGGCAGTGGCACTAAAGAAAAATGGAAAAGGATGAGGGGAAAATTGACTGTGACGCAACAGTTTGTTTACATGTAAAATCTTCCACTCCTTTTTTGTCTCAATTTGTCCACCAAAAGTTTTATTCTGTGCGTGAATGCACAAAGGTGAGCTTTGTTGATGTTATTGACTTGTTGGAGTGCTAATCAGGCATATTTGGTCAGTGCATGACTGCAAGATAATCAATGCTAACATGCTATTTAGGCTAGCTGTATGTACATATTGCATCATTATACCTCATTTGTAGGTATATTTGAGCTCATTTATCCTTTGTGTATAATTTAGTTTTGCATGTCTCATGACACATTATATGTATGTAATATTGGCTGCATTTCAGATAGTTGTTTGTGTGCCATGTTGTTCCAGACCACAGCAAACATTACTTAGCTTGCCAAATATTGTAATAAATCTATTAAAAGAAGACAGCCTGCCGTTTCCTTTAACTTGGACACACACATCTATACTTTTGGACATTAAAAGCCAGTCATTTCCAGGAGTTATCTCACCTTCTGAGTAGCCTCTGATTTACTAATGGTTTCTAATGTTGTAAAAATGTGTAGAATAAATATTACATTTTATTATTTCTGTCAAGGAAAATTTGCCTCAGCCTGCGACACATAGTCATTTGGATAGTAGGTTATTATAACTAATATAGACACTTACATCAGGTGTTGCCTTCATCATAACACTTGTATAGGGGTTTTTGTATTTTTGGTCCAATATGGCTCTTTCAACGTTTTGGGTTGCCGACCCCTGTGTTAACGTATCAAATTTGACAGCTCTATCTAAAACCTATTTGGTGTCAATCCTTGCAAAAGTTGTAGTTATTATTATTTTCTTCATAGCTTGTGCAATGTTATCATCGTATTAAAGTAAATCCACGCATATGTCTTTTAAGTCAAACAATGTACATGAGTATTGATTTTTTTTTACTTTTTCCCCACAAATAGGCAATTTGTTTTCACACATTACATTGACCCTAAGTCAATAATCATTTAGAAATACCTGTAAAGCATAAAGCACTTCTACAGACAACTTTTTACTTTCTTCTCGACTCAAATATTCAAAAGTCTTTCTGTGTGCACAAAAAGCCTATTTCTCTGAAAACTCTGTTAGCGAGCGCTTCATCTTCGCCAAAATAATCCATCCACCTCACAGGTGTGGTGTATCAAGGTGCTGAATAGACAGCATGATTATTGCACAGGTGTGCCTCAGATCCTCTGAGACCAGCCACCTGGATACCTGATGAAAAAAAAACAATCGCTTTCTCTACACAAATTGTCTGAAAGAGTCTCAGAGAAGTTCATCTGCAT
The DNA here is from genome assembly GCF_033978785.1 of Entelurus aequoreus. NCBI lineage: Eukaryota > Metazoa > Chordata > Actinopteri > Syngnathiformes > Syngnathidae > Entelurus > Entelurus aequoreus. The sequence continues at coordinate 42,973,162 of NC_084745.1, forward strand.
GCTTGTCGTCCTCATCAGGGTCTTACCCTGGCTGCAGTTAATCGTTGAAACCAACTTGAGAGGACGGATTCTGACATCTGATGGTGTCTGACACTTTGGAGAAGTGCTCTCTTCTTGAATGAATCCCGGTTTTTACTGTTGATGGCAAATGCCAGACGAAACAAGATCCTGATGCCCATCGTTGTGCGTTATGATCCCATGGTATCCTCAAAAGGTCCAACATGAACCCAAATAGGACGGGGTAAACCCACTTTTCAGATTTTTCTGACCTTGTGGGAATGTTTAAGTGCAAGTGAGACCGTGGTTTAAATGGGTATAAATAAATACACATGGTGCTGTCTAAGAAGAGAAAAGTGCACAGTTAAAACAAAGCGCTCAACCCAGAGTGGACAGACTCATTTATGTTCATTGTTCCCTCTAAAAGCACCAAACCAGTCCGTCTCATATGTTCAGAGACCGTGACAATAATAGCAGCAACAAAAAAACACCACTTTGAGACAAAGCACACCGTTTTCCCCACTCAAAAGTGGTCAAAAGTTTGCATACACTTGTAAAGAACGTAATGTCATGAATGTCTTGAGTTTCCAATAATTTCTACAACTCTTATATTTTTTGTGATAGAGTGATTGGAGCACATACTTTTTGGTCACAAAAAACATTCATGAAGTTTGGTTCTTTTATTTATTAATTATGGGTCTACTGAAAATGTGACCAAATCTGCTGGGTCAAAAGTATACATACAGCAACATACATTATCAAATTTGGTGATGTAGAAAAGTTACAATCAAATCAATTTAGCTTCATGGCATGGCCTCTTAACTTCATGTGAGTAATTATGATTGACTTCTCTGAGCCCATTTAAATAGGGCTCATGTGATGCAGTCGTAGACTCGGTTACAAACGCGACAATGGGAAAGTCAAAGGAACTCAGCAAAGATCTGAAAAAACGAATCATTGCCTTGAACAAGTCAGGAAAGTCACTTGGAACCATTTCAAAGCAGCTTAAGGTCCCAAGAGCAACTGTGCAGACAATTGTTCATAAGTATAAAGTGCATGGCACAGTTTTGTCACTGCCACGATCAGGAAGAAAAGGCAAGCTATCACCTGCTGCTGAGAGAAAATTGGTCAGGATGAACAAGAGTCAACCGAGAACCACCAAAAAGCAGGTCTGCAATGAATTGGAAGCTGCTGGAACACAGGTGTCAGTGTCCACAGTCAAGGGTGTTTTGCATCGCCTTGGACTGAGAGGCTACCATGCAAGAAGGAAGCCCTTGCTCCAGAAGCGACACCTTAAGGCTCGTCTGAAGTTTGCTGCTGATCACATGGACACAGATAAGACCTTCTGGAGGAAAGTTCTGTGGTCAGATGAAACAAAAATTGAGCTGTTTGGCCTCAATACCCAGCAATATGTTTGGAGGAGAAAAGGTGAGGCCTTTAATCCCAGGAACACCATGCCTACCGTCAAGCATGGTGGTGGTAGTATTATGCTCTGGGCCTGTTTTTCTGCCAATGTAAATGTAAATGGGACAATGAAAAAGAAGCATTACCTCCCAATTCTTCAGGATAACCTAAAATCATCAGCCCGGAGGTTGGGTTTTGGGTGCAGTTGGGTGTTCCAACAGGACAATGACCCCAAACACATGTCAAAAGTGGTAAAGGAATGGCTAAATCAGGCTAGAATTAAGGTTCATACCAAAGACTATAAAAATGGGACCCATTACCTCCCTGCTTGGCACTCAGCATCAAGGGTTGGAGTTGGGGGTTAAATCACCAAAATGATTCCCGGGCGCTGCGCCGGGGATAGGTCAAATGCAGAGGACAAATTTCACCACATCTAGTGTGTGTGTGACAATCATTGGTACTTTAATCTTAATCTTTAATCTTTAGAATGGCCTTCCCAAAGTCCTGACTTAAACCCCATTGAGAACATGTGGACAATGCTGAAGAAACAAGTCCATGTCAGAAAACCAACAAATTTAGCTGAATTGCACCAATTTTGTCAAGATAAGTGGTAAAGAATTCAACCAGAAGCTTGTGGATGGCTACCAAAAGCGCCTTATTGCAGTGAAACTTGCCAAGGGACATGTAACCAAATATTAATTATTATCACAAAAAAATAAGAGTTGTACAAATTATTGGAAACTCAAGACAGCCATGACATTATGTTCTTTACAAGTGTATGTAAACTTTTGACCACGACTGTAGTTTATATTGATCAGGACATTTAAAATGTTGGTGAACTACAGCTCAGCATATTGTACGAGTATAGCATTGGGAAGGTTTTGGCAAATGTGATACCAGACAATTGGCATTCCTCATCACAATATTCATGTGAAAATGATTTTCAAACTTTTCAGAAGATAAACTATTACAGTATGTCACGTTGGTTTTCAGTTCAAAGTAAAGTGATGCCATCTTAGTCTTCCCAATATGCAACTTTGCATTCTGCACAGCGTTCACAAACTCTGTTCGGTGTTGTCGTCTGTTCATCAGGGAAATGTTGTGGTAATCTACAGACCAGATAAACCCTAACAAAGTCAGCTTGATGAAAGTAGAGTACATAAGTGAGATTTCGTCTCCTTTAGATTGGAATCTAACTAAGAAGATAAGTCTTCTTTTGCACTTAATCACAGACTTTTTATCACAATCATTCCTTATTCAAAATATAACACTCTCACATCTGCCATCAGAGCCAAATCCAGGCCTCTGCATCCCAAAAGACAAAGATTGTTATGAAGAATGCAGGGTTGTATCACAATTTCTTTGGATTCAGCAAAAAATTAATAATGGATGATAGTAAGTGAAATATACTCCTGTAATACATAGCAGTATCAAATATTCATTAGTTGACCTTTGCATACATTTTTGTACACACTGTATGTAATTAGCAAAGTAAACACTTCATTTGTTTTGGATAGAGATCTATGATAACACTAATCCAATGTTAATGGAGCACCTTTCTTCCCTGCAGGCATAAAATATAAATGCAGCATCTGTTTATATTTCTATATTTAATGGCTTGACTTTCCTGTCTTCTGGTCCCAGAAAATACATGTTTTTTTTATTAGCTCATCTGCATATTTTTTGTAATATCAAAAAGCGATTGCATGCTGTACATTCCAGCCCATTTGTTATGTTTCGGCCTGTCAAACATTTTTTTTACTAAATCAGATTTATCACACGTTTGAATTTTGATTAATCAAGACTAATCTCAATTTTGAATTTTGATTAATCACGATTCTCACTTTTGAACCCTGATAAACCACAATTAGTATGACTTGCACTTTGATTACGAAACATTAATCCAGTGGTTCTTACCCTGGGTTCGATCGAACCCTAAGGGTTCGGTGAGTCGGCCTCAAGGGTTCGGCGGAGGTCAAGACACACCTGACTCATCGTGTAAATACAAACTTCTCCCTTTCGGCGTATTACGGATACGGCAACAGCTGACTGATTTGCAGGTGTGTAACTTGTTGTGAGTTTATGCACTGTTGGTTTTGTTGTTTGAACAAGGTGATGTTCATGCACGGTTCATTTTATGCACCAGTAAAAAAACATGGTAACACTTGAGTATGGGGAACATAATCACCATTAATTAGTTGCTTATTAACATGCAAATTAGTAACATATTGGCTCTTAACTAGTCATTATTAAGTACTTATTAATGCCTTATTCGGCATGGCCTTATTATAACCCTAACTCTGGCCCTAACCCTTTAACCCTGACCCTAACCCTAACCAAATAACTCTAAATTAAGTCTTTGTTACTTAGAATATGTTACCAAAAACATATAACTTTGTCTTTAATTTGAAAAAAAAAACATTGTATTTTTTACTAAAGAAGGGTTCGGTGAATGCGCATATGAAACTGGTGGGGTTCGGTACCTCCAAGAAGGTTAAAGGCCTACTGAAAGCCACTACTACCGACCACGCAGTCTGATAGTTTATATATCAATGATGAAATCTTAACATTGCAACACATGCCAATACGGCCGGGTTAACTTATTAAGTGCAATTTTAAATTTCCCGCCACACTTCCGCTTGAAAACGTTTTATTATGCTGACGTATGCTTGTGACGTCACGAGGACAAGGGAAGTATTCGGAGCCCGAAAAATCCTATACACAAAGCTCTGTTTTCATTTCATAATTCCACAGTATTCTGGACATCTGTGTTGGTGAATCTTTTGCAATTTGTTTAATGAACAATGGAGGCTGCAAAGAAGAACGTTGTAGGTGGGATCGGTGTATTAGCGGCTGGCTGTAGCAACACAACAAGGAGGACTTTGTTGGATAGCAGACACTAGCGCCGGCGACCTCACCTTGACTTCCTACGTCTCCGGGCCGCCGACTGCATCGTCGATCGCTGGAACGCAGGTGAGCACGGGTGTTGATGAGCAGAGGAGGGCTGGCTGGCGTAGGTGGAGCGCTAATGTTTTTATCATAGCTCTGACGAGCTCCCGTTGCTAAGTTAGCGTCGTTAGCAACAGCATTGCTAGGCTTCGACAGGCGTCGAATACACATTAACCGTGTATTTACATGTCCAGTGTTTGGTTCGGTGTCTCCTGATAGTAGTATTGTTGAACTTCTGTCCATCCTTCCAGTCAGGTATTTATTTATTTAGTGTCTATCTGCATTTGAGACAGATGCTATCATGTTAGCTCATGTTAAAGAGCTTCGTCGATGTATTGTCGTGGAGATAAAAGTCACTGAATGTCCATTTCGCCTTCTCGACTCTCATTTTCAAGAGGATATAGTATCCGAGGTGGTTTAAAATACAAATCCGTGATCCACAATAGAAAAAGGAGAGAGTGTGGAATCCAATGAGCCAGCTTGTACCTAAGTTACGGTAAGAGCGAAAAAAGATATCTCTTGAACTGCATTCTAGTCCGTCACTCTAACGTTCCGCATCCACAAATCTTTCATCCTCGCTCAAATTAATGGGGTAATCGTCGCTTTCTCACTCCAAATATCTCTCGCTCCATTGTAAACAACGGGGAATTGTGAGCAGCACTACCGCTTGTGACGTCACGCTACTTCCGGTAGGGGCACGGCTTTTTTTTATCAGCGAGCAAAAGTTGCTAACTTTATCGTCGATTTTCTCTACTAAATCCTTTCAGCAAAAATATGTCAATATCGCGAAATGATCAAGTATGACACATAGAATGGATCTGCTATTCCCGTTTAAATATAAAAAAATCATTTCAGTAGGTCTTTAAGAACCACTGCATTAATCTCACTTTTGAATTTTGATTAATCACAATTGATCTCACTTTTTCAATAGATTAATCACGAATATCTTCACTCTTGAATTTTGATTATCACGATTAATCCCACATTTCAATTTGGATTAACCCCAATTCATCTCACTTGAATTAAAAGTAATCATTTTTATACTAAATTTTGAATAAAGACAATTGAACTTTTGAATTTTGATTCATCATTAATTGCAGTAAATTGATTGTATAATTTAAATGAACTTAAAAAAAAAAAGAACCATTTTGACACAAATCCAATTGTATTGTCAGAATGTCACATTTTTATTTAAATTTTACTTAAATGTACGTAATTTATTTGTTCAAAACGTGCTAACAGTTTTATCTAACATTCATTTTATTTTGAAGTGAAATTTGCCAGCGAGCTCAACAGTCGGAGTCTCTTCCCTAATCTTTATGCTGACGTATGCTATTATCCCTGACCGTAGAGCAACCTGTGCCGCCTTCAGGTAACCATCCATTGTTAAGGTAAAGGAACCTGTGCAGTCTAAATAAATTGCGTGACTTATCTGCGTAAATGTGATATTTTGTGATGAATCGCATGCATTACCATGTTATCTTTGACAGCCCTGGTTATGTTATAACATAGCTGGTGAAATGGAAAATATAACATAGCCATAGCTTGCACATTTAAGGCTAAAATATATACTCTCTGGTCACAAAGCTTGCGTCCGCTCTGACGGTGTCTTGATTAGTTTATAGCTCTTCCGTGGGAGTTGACATGTGACTTGCAATTCTCTTCCAAAACGCCAGGTGGCAGTATTTTCCTGAGTGAGCAACCACACATCTCGTTGACCATCTTTTAGCTTCCTGTGTAGTGGCTGTACTAAACAATGGTGACTGAAGCAATGTCTCCATTTTTTGATGGAGATGCAACTACCGTATTTTCCGTACCATAGGGCGATTATAAGGGGCACTGCCGATGAATGGTCTATTTTCAATCTTTTTTTGTATATAAGGATTATAGGCCGCATTAAAGGCCTACTGAAACCCACTACTACTGACCACGCAGTCTGATAGTTTATATATCAATGATAAAATCTTAACATTGCAACACATGCCAATACGGCCGGATTAACTTATAAAGTGCAATTTTAAATTTCCCACGAAACTTCCGGTTGAAAACGTCTATGTATGATGATGCATGTGTGTGACATCAATGGTTGAAACGGAAGTATTCGGACCCCATTGGATCCAATACAAAAAGCTCTGTTTTCTTCTCAAAAGTCCACAGTATTCTGGACATCTGTGTTGGTGAATCTTTTGCAATTTTTTTAATGAACAATGAAGACTGCAAAGAAGAAAGCTGTAGGTGGGATCGTTGTATTAGCGGCGGACTACAGCAACACAACCAGGAGGACTTTGAGATGGATAGCAGACGCGCTATCCGATGCTAGCCACCGACCGCATCTATGGTCCTTCGTCGCTCCGTCGATTGCTGGAACGCAGGTGAGCACGGGTGTTGATGAGCAGATGAGGGCTGGCGTAGGTGGAGCGATAATGTTTTTATCATAGCTTTGACGAGGTCCCGTAGCTAAATTAGCTTCAATGGCGTCGTTAGCAACAGCATTGTTAAGCTTCGCCAGGCTGGAAAGCATTAACCGTGTAGTTACATGTCCATGGTTTAATAGTATTGTTGATTTTCTGTCTATCCTTCCAGTCAGGGGTTTATTTCTTTTGTTTCTATCTGCATTTAAGCCCGATGCTATCACGTTAGCTCCGTAGCTAAAGAGCTTCGCCGATGTATTGTCGTGGAGATAAAAGTCACTGTGAATGTCCATTTCGCGTTCTCGACTCTCATTTTCAAGAGGATATAGTATCCGAGGTGGTTTAAAATACAAATCCGTGATCCACAATAGAAAAAGGAGAAAGTGTGGAATCCAATGAACCCTTGTACCTAAGTTACGGTCAGAGCGAAAAAAGATACGTCCTGCACTGCACTCTAGTCCTTCACTCATCCACGAATCTTTCATCCTTGCTCAAATTAATGGGGTAATCGTCGCTTTCTCGGTCCGAATCGCTCTCGCTGCTGGTGTAAACAATGTGCAGATGTGAGGAGCTCTTCAACCTGTGACGTCACGCTACTTCCGGTACAGGCAAGGCTTTTTTATCGACATGCGACTGTGAATTGTTTTTGTTTGCGGATGACTCTGCCTTGCTGGTATCCGGCAAGGACAAGTCACAGGTGGAGAAAATCCTCAGTGCTGAGCTGTGTAGAACTTGCACCTGGCTCGCTGACAACAAGCTATCCATACACTTGGGTAAAACAGAATCCATCCTGTTTGGGTCCCACATCAACCTTAAGAAAGTCAATGACTTCACCATAAAAGTGGGTGACATTGTTATCACCAGGAAAGATGAGGTCACCTACCTAGGTTTCCAACAAACAAGATTTCTCTACAGAATCTCCTCTCTGGTCAACAAAAGCACCTTGAGGATTCTGGCGGGAACTCTCGTTCAACCTTTTTTCGATTACGCATGCACCTCCTGGTACCCTAGCACCTCCAAAACCCTCAAATCTAAACTCCAAACATCTCAGAACAAGCTAGTCAGGTTACTGCTAGACCTCCACCCCAGATCCCACCTCACTCCTACCCACTTCTCTAAAGTGGGCTGGCTCAAGGTGGAGGACAGAGTTAAACAACTTGCACTGAGCCTAGTCTATAAAACCCGCTACACCTCCCTGATACCGAAGTACATGTCAAACTACTTCCTTAACGTAAATGACCGCCATAACCACAACACCAGGGGGAGCTCCACTAACCACGTTAAACCCAGATTCCGAACTAACAAAGGTCTTAACTCATTCTCTTTCTATGCCACATCAATGTGGAATGCGCTCCCAACAGGTATAAAAGAAAGGGCATCTCTATCCTCCTTCAAAACCGCACTAAAAGTTCACCTCCAGGCAGCTACAACCCTAAACTAACACCCTCCCCGGATTGCTAATAATCAAATGTAAACAATCAAATGCAGATACTTTTTCTTATGCCTTCTGATCTCTCTCTCTCTCTCTCTCTCTCTCTCTCTCTCTCTCTCTCTCTCTCTCTCTCTCTCTCTCTCTCTCCTCTCTCTCTCTCTCTCTCTCTCTCTATGTCCACTACTTGATGTCCATATCCTACCCCCCAACCCCCACCCTCCACACCCCTGATTGTAAATAATGTAAATAATTCAATGTGATTATCTTGTGTGATGACTGTTTTACAATGATAGTATATATGATAGTATATAACTGTATTATGAATCAATTTAAGTGGACCCCGACTTAAACAAGTTGAAAAACGTATTCGGGTGTTACCATTTAGTGGTCAATTGTACGGAATATGTACTTCACTGTGCAACCTACTAATAAAAGTCTCAATCAATCAATTTATCAGCGACCAAAACTTTATCGTCGATGTTCTCTACTAAATCCTTTCAGCAAAAATATGGCAATATCGCGAAATGATCAAGTATGACACATAGAATGGATATGCTATCCCCGTTTAAATAAAACATTTCATTTCAGCAGGCCTTTAAATGAGTCATATATTATTTTTTTCTAAATTGAAAACACTTCCTTGAGGTCTACATAACAATTAATGGTGGTTCTTTGGTCAAAATGTTGCATAGATTTTGTTTTACAGATCATCTTCAAGCCGCTTTCTGACAGTCGCTTCAGGATGTGCCGTTTTGTGGGCGGTCTTATTTACGTGGCTCACCTTCGGCAGCGTCTTCTCCCCGTCATCTTTGTTGTAGCGGTGTAGCGTGCAAGGACGGGGGTGGAAGTACAATCCATCAAGCGGTGTGGCTTCATAGCTTACCAAAGTCGTACTAAAACATTTTGATAGATTTTTGAGCGCCGTGTGTAATTTTCTATATTTTCAATGGAACATATCAAATGTTGGTGTTGTTTACTTGAGTCATATTGCAGTCTACCCGTATCTCTTATGTTTGACTGCCATCTTCTGGTCACACTTATCATTACACCATGTACCAATCAAAATAGCTTCGAGGTTGGTAAGCAAAACCAGAATTATTCCGTACAATAGGTGCACCGGGTTATAAGGCACGCTGTTGAGTTTTGAGGGGAAAAAAAAGATTTTAAATGTACCTTATAGTCCGGAAAATACGGTAATCTTTTTGAAACAACGCCCACTTTTATTGTACATATTTCTGTGAAACCAGAGGAGAAGACGTTTGCAAAAAAAGGTCTGGAAGGAAAACCCAAAAATGATGGATTAAAAAAGCTGACCAATCACATCTCTGCGGTCTACATCGCCATTGACGTGAGGTCAGAATTTGTTAATTTATAATCTGAGGAGAGGCAGCAGCTACAGTACCTGCCTTTGCCCTAAAGGCTTTTGTTTTGGCAACACATACACTACCGTTCAAAAGTTTGGGGTCACATTGAAATGTCCTTATTTTTCAAGGAAAAGCACTGTACTTTTCAATGAAGATAACTTTAAACTAGTCTTAACTTTAAAGAAATACACTCTATACATTGCTAATGTGGTAAATGACTATTCTAGCTGCAAATGTCTGCTTTTTGGTGCAATATCTACATAGGTGTATAGAGGCCCATTTCCAGCAACTATCACTCCAGTGTTCTAATGGTACAATGTGTTTGCTCATTGGCTCAGAAGGCTAATTGATGATTAGAAAACCCTTGTGCAATCATGTTCACACATCTGAAAACAGTTTAGCTCGTTACAGAAGCTACAAAGCTGACCTTCCTTTGAGCCGATTGAGTTTCTGGAGCATCACATTTGTGGGGTCAATTAAACGCTCAAAATGGCCAGAAAAAGAGAACTTTCATCTGAAACTCGACAGTCTATTCTTTTTCTTAGAAATGAAGGCTATTCCACAAAATTGTTTGGGTGACCCCCAAAACTTTTGAACGGTAGTGTATATTCTTGTAATTAAATCCAGAATCTTGCATCACCTAATACCAATAAGACTTTCTAACTATGATTGTTTTAGTTCACATTGTCTTTCATGTTTTTCATATGAAGTGTAAACACACTATATCGCCCACCTTGTCCAAAATCTAGTGTTCACATCTGGTGGGAAAAGGGTTTTGCTTTGTATTTGGAGACGTATACCAGTCACCTAAGGGCAAGAAGCAGCAACACAAGCGTTACAACCATGTCGACGAGGGTCTGACAAGGCTCATCGGAAGTGTGAAATAAACGCTCTCTGACTGGTGAACAGATGAGACACAGCTGTGTGGAACATGGGAACAGGCTGCGAGCAGGGCGGGGCCGAGGACAGGATGAAATTTGACTGGGCAGGTGAAACTAATCCGACTGGACGGGAGGGAGCGCAACAGACAGAAGGAAGGAATAGGGAAAACTACCACGGCTTCCATCTCAGCCATTCTTAGTGTGTCTTTTAAAGTTGTACTCCTGGTTGCTTCTATATGAGAGCAGAATATGGGACATGTTTTGCATCTACAAACCCTGGAAAACATTATGAAATCACCAGACTTGGAGGTTGTTCGTTTAGATCAGGGGTGTCCAAACTTTTTCCACTGAGGGCCGCACACGGACAAATTAAAGCATGCGGGGGCCATTTTGATATTTTTCATTTTCAAACCATAACAAAATATATGGATTTTGTTTGTTTTTTACCTTTAGGGCTCCCGGGGACCATAAAGGGTCTAAGTCATTAAAATGTTAAAAACAAGTCAAATTATTATTTTTTTATTTATATAACGCTTACAGTAAATCTGTACAGTATATCAACTTCAGGTTGATATAAAATTTAAAAAAACAAAAAGGTTTTATGCTTTTTCTGTCAAAGACAACTTAGTTTTTTATAATAAAACTGAAATATGCAGTATTTCCCCCACTGCCCAAAACATTCAGAAAGCAACATTTGATGTGAAGTAATTAGAGCCTTAAAAATATCAATAATGCAGGACACCATTGATTTTAATTCATTATTATTTCTGAGTAATCACAGGGAAAAGATAAATAAAATCCTATTAAATATATTTGGGATCCAAAAGGTGCCCCACTCAGAAAGTGATACATTTTTATTAGTTTTTTTTTAACTTTCAACACTTAAGTTACGAGCTCAACTTCAGATATATCTGTCGATTTTACGTTTGAACTATTATTTTGTTTGTTTTATGCTCTTTTGTCGAATAAAATGTTGATGTTTTTGTATGGCAACTACACAATATATGCAATATTTCCCACATAAAACATTTTAAAGTGAAATATTTGAAATAATTGGAGCCTTGAATAGGTCAATAATTCATTATAACATAGATTTATTTTTTTTTGGAGCAATGGCAAAAAAAGAAAAAAGAAAGATAGACAAAAGAACAAAAAAAAGCCTGCATGGTAGCGTTGTGTCAACATTGCAACTTTTTCTAGTTAGATTTCACCTCATTACACTTTTTTAAAATGTTTTTTTAATTTTTGCAATAGCATTTCCAGAATGTGTGGCGGGCCGGTAAACAATTAGCTGCGGGCCGCAAATGGCCCCCGGGCCGCACTTTGGACACCCCTGATTTAGATGTTTGAATTTGTAAAAACAAAGCAGCCAACAGACATGACACAAAACTATAGTAATTTCATCTGGCAACCGTTTGGCTTTAAACACACTAAAATAAATCAAGAAAATAAATGGTGGTAGTCAGTAACAGGTTCAAATTTAGATCAAGCAGAAAATTGGGCAAGGTAATGATGCTGGAACTTTTGTTTGGTGCCGTTCCAATGAGAGTTATGAAGACGACTGCCTGAAGAAAACATGCACATTTCCACAGTCCTTGATGATATGGGAGATTACATTACATTTTCAGTAAATGCACAAGTTTTCATTGACATTTTGGACACGTTTCTTATTCCATCCATCGAAAGGATGTTTGGGGTTGATGACATCATTTTTCGAGATGATAATGCATCCTGCCATCGAGCAAAAAGTGTAAAAACTTTAATTGAAGAAAGATACATAAGGTCAACGTCATGACCAGCAAATAGTCCAGGTCTCAATCCAATTGAAAATCTGTGGTGGAAATTGAAGAAAATGGTCCGTGACAAGACTCCAACCTGCAAAGCTGATCTGACAACAACAATCAAAGAAAGTTGGATTGATAAATAATACTGTTTGTCACTCGTTAAGTCCATGCCTCATTGACTGCAAGCTGTTATAAACGCCAGAGGTGGTGCAACAAAGTACTTGTGACGTGTTGTAGGTTTTTTAGGGGTTTGTTTTTCATAATTCCATCATTTTCTTCCTTGGAATTCACTTATTCTATAATGTGTTTACTCTGCTTGATCTAAAGATAATACTGTTACTGTTAAACCACAATTTGATACGGCGAGCGGAGGAGGCGAGTAGCAGAGAACCATCAACAAAACCGCAGTACACAGCCAGGATCAACATGGGGCTGGAGAAGGCGCTCGCTACTGAGGAAAGCGAGAAGTTTAAAAGAGCGTTGGAGTTTTTAACAGCGGAAGTGCAGACAATAAAAGGCCTACTGAAATGAAATTGTTTTATTTAAACGGGGATAGCAGATCCATTCTATGTGTCATACTTGATCATTTCGCGATATTGCCATATTTTTGCTGAAAGGATTTAGTAGAGAACATCGACGATAAAGTTTGCAACTTTTGGTCACTGATAAAAAAAGCCTTGCCTGTACCGGAAGTAGCGTGACGTCACAGGTTGAAAGGCTCCTCACATTTCCCCATTGTTTACACCAGCAGCGAGAGCGATTCGGACCGAGAAAGTGACGATTACCCCATTAATTTGAGCGAGGATGAAAGATTTGTGGATGAGGAACGTGAGAGTGAAGGACTACAGTGCAGTGCAGGACGTATCTTTTTCGCTCTGACCGTAACTTAGGTACAAGGGCTCATTGGATACCACACTTTCTCCTTTTTCTATTGTGGATCACGGATTTGTATTTTAAACCACCTCGGATACTATATCCTCTTGAAAATGAGAGTCGAGAACGCGAAATGGACATTCACAGTGACTTTTATCTCCACGACAATACATCTGTGAAGCACTTTAGCTACGGAGCTAACGTGATAGCATTGGGCTTAACTGCAGATAGAAACAAAATAAATAAACTCCTGACTGGAAGGATGGACAGAAAATCAACAATACTATTAAACCATGGACATGTAACTACACGGTTAATGCTTTCCAGCCTGGCGAAGCTTAACAATGCTGTTGCTAACGACGCCAATGAAGCTATCTTAGCTAGGGGACCTCACAGAGCTATGCTAAAAACATTAGCTATCCACCTACGCCAGCCAGCCCTCATCTGCTCATCAACACCCGTGCTCACCTGCGTTCCAGCGATAGACGGAGCGACGAAGGACTTCACCCGATCATCGATGCGGTCGGCGGCTAGCGTCGAATAGCGCGTCTGCTATCCAAGTCAAAGTCCTCCTTGTTGTGTTGCTGCAGCCAGCCGCTAATACACCGATCCCACCTACAGCTTTCTTCTTTGCAGTCTCCATTGTTCATTAAACAAATTGCAAAAGATTCACCAACACAGATGTCCAGAATACTGTGGAATTTTGCGATCGAAACAGAGCTTTTTTGTATTGGATACAATGGTGTCCGAATACTTCCGTTTCAACAATTGACGTCACGCGCATACGTCATCATACATAGACGTTTTCAACCGGAAGTTTAGTGGGAAATTTAAAAATGCGCTTTATAAGTTAACCCGGCCGTATTGGCATGTGTTGCAATGTTAAGATTTCATCATTGATATATAAACTATCAGACTGCGTGGTCGGTAGTAGTGGGTTTTAGTAGGCCTTTAAAGAACAAGTAAAAATCATGCAGCTGGTGGAAGGGGTAAAGTTACTTTGAGTTCAAAACGACGAAAAGGACACACAAACACTTGCGCTAACTGGAACAATATTCTCGGATAATTATGTAAAAATACCACAAACATGGACAGCAAACGTCAAAATATTTATCAAATTAAACAGAACACCGGAAGAAGTTAAAGTCATCAAGAAAATAGAAGAGCTGGACAAATAAACCATGACACAACCTACAGGCAACATTTAATCAGATATTGAATTGGAAACCTTTTGCGGTGTTGACCATGAAAGTACAGAATGGGAGAATAGAGATCCAGACACACATTTCTTCAATAGTTGTTCATAATATACAGAGGAACGGTACATTACCAACATTTAATCCAGCACATAACTGTCAATTATTCATATCAACTCCAGAAACCTATATGCAAATTACAAAAAATATAAAGCATTTTTGAAACAATTTAACGAACCATTCAAGTGATCGCCGTATCAGAGACGTGGATGGATGCTAAGAAAGGAATATATTTCGAACTGGAAGCATATGAACTAAACTACATAAACAGATCCAACAAGAATGGAGGCAGAGTTGCAGTTTATGTGATGAAGGAATTACATTGTAAAGTGATAAACATGTCTTTTGCCATTGATAATATTTTAGAATGTTTAACCGTTGACATACGTCACGAAAAGAGCAAAAATGTGTTGAGCAGAAATGGATCAGTCAAAAAGTCATTTTCTTATGTGGTGACTTCAACATCGACCTTTTGAACCCTAGCAAGCAAAAGACCATTAAATATTTCATAGACACAATGTAAAATATGAGCTAATACTCAAAATCGCAAGGCCACGTAGAATTACAGGTCACTCCGCTACACTTATTTATAATATATTTACCAATTATTTTGATAATAACACTACAAATGGTCTGCTAATAACCGATATCAGGTTTTCATAATCTAAGACAGAAACTGCAGGAAGAAAAAAATGGATGGCAAAAAGACACTCCAAGGACAACGCACAGAGAAAAACATGATTGCATTTAAGAATGATCTAAGAGAACAGCGTTGGGACAATGTGTACAGAGAAAATTATGTAAATGAGGCTTATGGCTTGTTTTTTTAATGTATTTTCCCGATGCTTTATGACAAACATTGTTCATAGAAAAAATTAAGCAAGAAGCAAAACAACAATCACCCATGGATGGCAAAAGGATTAAAAGGGCTCGCAAGAAACATACTTTGTATAGAATATTTACAACTCAATAGAGGCAGAAGAAAAGTACAAAACATATAAGAACAAGCTAACTAACACACTCGAACATGTAGAAAAGAATATTACAGTCAACTGTTGGACAAGAACCAAAACAACAGCAACATGGGGCTTACTACTATACTACGTTAAACCCAGATTCCGAACTAACAAAGGTCTTAACTCATTCTCTTTCTATGCCACATCAATGTGGAATGCGCTCCCAACAGATATAAAAGAAAGGGCATCTCTATCCTCCTTCAAAACCGCAATAAAAGTTCACCTCCAGGCAACTACAACCCTAAACTAACACCCTCCCCGGATTGCTAATAATCAAATGTAAACAATCAAATGCAGATATTTTTTCTTTTGCCTTCTGATCTCTCTCTCTCTCTCTGTCTCTCTCTCTCTCTCTCTCTCTCTCTCTCTCTCTCTCTCTCTCTCTCTCTCTCTCTCTCTCTCTCTCTCTCTCTCTATGCCCACTACTTGCTGTCCATATCCTACCAAGTCAGACCTACACTGTTCCAATATCCATTTCTCTGTTCTCAATTGTTGATGACTGATGATAACAACCAAAACCTAACCCCCTAACAACCTAAAAAAATAAATAAAAATATGGACAAAATAAGTGAAAGATATAATAACTATTTTGTAAATATTGGAACAAAACTGGAGCAGATGATGCCAGATGTTCATGATATTCAGTTGAAGACTCGAATGAAACCATAGACAGGAACCCCGACTCCATGTTCCTCAAAAATGCGACAAAAGAAGAAATAATCAAAATTGTAAGGAAATGCAAATCCCAGACCTAGATATGGAAACAATCAAAAAAGTGATTGAAAACATTTCAGAACCTCTAACGCAAATCAGCAATTTCAAACAGGCAAATTCCCAGATAAATTTAAAAGAGCAAAAGTTGTGCCGATTCATAAGACTGGAGACAAACACAAATTCCTAAATTACACAGCTGTTTCTTTACTGCCACACTTTTCTAAAATCATTGAAAAGTTATTCAACAACAGATTGGACCAAATCATAAATAAAAGTGAAACACTCGCAGAGAACCAATATAAATTCGGTGCTAACATTTCAACATCAATGGCATTAATCAAAATAACAGATAAAATTACCAATGCAATAGATGATAAACAGTGTGCAGCAGCAGTATTTATGGATCCAACAAAAGTATTTGACATAATTAATCAGAATATTTTAATCAACAAACTAGAGAGTTGTGGCATCAGAGGATTGGTCTTGAACTGGATAAAGACCAACAGGAAGCAATGTGTGAAGTTAGATGAACATTCATCAACAAAGCTAAATATATCTTGTGGCGTACCCCAATAATGTGTAATCTCTATATAAACAACATTTGTAAAGTTACAAAGGACTTTAAGTTAGTTTTAGTCGCACATCACACAACTGTGTTTTGTTCAGGAAAGAACACACAGAAGCTAATACAAATAATAACAGAAGAAATTAACAAATTAAAAAGATGGTTTGACAAAAACAGACTAACTTTGAATCTCAGTAAAACTAGAATAATGCTATTCGTTAACAGTAGAAGAGAAAGTCAAACACAAATACAAATAAACGGAGTACGTATTGAAAGAGTAAAATAAATCTAATTTTTAGGCATAATAATGGATGATAAAATGACCTAGAAAGCTCATATAAAAATCTACAACATAAAGTAGCAAGAAATATTTCAATAATGAATAAAGCAAAATATGTATTGAACCAAAAATCACTTCATATTCTCCACTGCTCGCTAGTGTTACCATAGTTGAGTTATTGTGCAGAAATATGGGGAAGTAACTGCAAAATTACACTTATTCACTAACTGTGTTACGAAAAAGATCAATTAGAATAATACATAATGTTGGGTATAGAGAACATACAAACAATTATTTATAGAATCCAAAATATTGAAATTTAACGACTTGGTGCATTTGCAAACATCCATCCAACCATCCATCCATCATCAACCGCTTATCCGGAATCGTGTCGCGGAGACAACAGCTCCAGCAGAGACCCCCAGACTTCCCTCTACAGAGCAACATTAGCAACTTCCTCCTGGGGGACCCCGAAGCGTTCCCAGGCCAGAGAGGAGATCTAATCCCCCCATCTGGTCCTTGGCCTGCCCCGGGGTCTCCTCCCAGTGGGACGTGCAACGAGGACCTCCCGAGAGAGACGCTTGTGAGGTATCCGCATGAGATGCCTGAACCACCTAAGTTGGTTCCTTTCCAAGCGAAGGAGCAGCGGCTCTACTCCGAGTCTCTCTTGGGTGACTGAACTTCTCACCCTATCTCTAAGGGAGATGCCAGCCACCTTTCTGAGGAGACTCATTTGGGCCGCTTGTATCCGCAATCTTATTCTTTCGGTCATGACCCACACTTCATGACCATAGGTGAGAGTAGAAATGTAGATAGCTCGGTAGACCGAGAGTTTTGCCTTCTGGCTTAGCTCTCTTTTCGTCACAACAGTGCGGCAGAGAGGCTGCAATACTGCCCCAGCTGCTCCGATTCTCCGGCTGATTTCCTTCTCCATCTTTCCCTCACTCCTGAACAAGAACCCAAGATACTTAAACTCCTCCACCTGGGACAGAGTCTCGTTCTCTACCTGGACTGTACAAACCATTAGTTTCCTGCTGAGAACCATGGCCTCAGATTTGGAGATGCTAATCCTCATTTCAGCCGCTGAACACTCGGCTACGAACCGATCCAGTGAGAGCTGAAGGTCACGAACCGATGGAGCCATCAGGACCACATCATCTGCAAACAGCAGCGACGCAACCTTAAGCCCTCCGAGACGTTTACCCTCTCCTCCATGGCTACGACTCTGCCTAGAAATCCTGTCCATGAAAATCACAAACAGGATAGGTGACAGAGCACAACCGTGGCGGAGACCAACCCCCACTGGAAACGGATCCGACCTACATCCAAGTACCCGGACACAACTCTCGCTTTGGTTGTACAGAGATTGGATGCCCCTCAGCAGGGTCCCCCGCACCCCGTACTACCTCAGCACCTCCCACAGGATGTCCCGGGGGACCCGGTCATTCGCCTTCTCCAAATCCAAAAAGCACATGTAGACTGGATAGGCATACTCCCAGGCCCTCTCCAGGATTCCCGCAAGAGTAAAGAGCTGGTCAGTTGCTCCATGACCAAGACGTAATCCACATTGCTCCTCTTGAATCTGAGGTTCGACTATCGGCCGAACCGTCCTTTCCAGTACCTTGGCGTAAACTTTCCCAGGGAGGTTGAGTTGTGTGATACCCCCGTAATTAGCACACACCCTCTGGTCCCCCCAAAATAAACAAACCGTTTTATATTTAGGGTTAGATATAACATTGAGAGTCAAATTTTAATTTCAATTTAAATGTGATGAAAATTATTATAATCTGAGAAAGATGAGTTAAATCTGAGAAATAGATCTGCTAGAAAAGTGTGACTGAACCCCATACTCAGCAGTTTCTATTTTCATGGGTAAATATCTGCCGTTTTGGTATTCTTTTAACGTCCTTTGCTGGCGTTATTGACTCATTCTGCGTCACTATGGTGCAGGCTAGCAATGCTACGCTACAACTGCTTCACCAAGTTAGCGAGCTACATGCTTTGCCGTGTTTTTGATGACTTTTTTCTTTAATTCAATGAATATCATCCACATAAAATAATGTGGCGGGCCAAATTTGGCCCCCGGGTCTTGAGTTTCACACCTGTGTATATGCTACTTTGTATTAGAAATGGCAACAGCGGAGTATGCACGTGCATGTACGAGCCAGTCTGCCCCACAACAAGAGGACAGCAAAAAAGAAGGAACCTATTTACTACAGCATCGGACTACAATGGCAGACTTGCGCAAAGCTCTTAGGGTGAAGCTTTACCATATAGGGAGATATCCGGTGATGTCACCAATGGGAAACACATCACAAATTGGGCAAATTCCAAACAGCTAGTTTGGAGGAAGTATGGAGGAAGGCAATATTGTCTGCCATGTCTCCATGGTTTTGATTTCAAATGATACTTATGCAGATCCCAAATACACAAAACCAGGTAGCAATAAGTGATAAAAGTTGGTTTTGCATAATAGTTCCCCC
The DNA here is from genome assembly GCF_033978785.1 of Entelurus aequoreus. Classification (NCBI taxonomy): domain Eukaryota; kingdom Metazoa; phylum Chordata; class Actinopteri; order Syngnathiformes; family Syngnathidae; genus Entelurus; species Entelurus aequoreus. Next base: position 42,992,571 of record NC_084745.1, read on the forward strand.
CTAAATTGCTTGTTTTTCTCACCCTGGTCCATGGACACTTCAAAACTGATATGGTTAACATTATGAACAAAATAAAATATGGACTTCCATCTCCTTTTCCATAGACACCATAGCCTGTGTTTCCTCATGCTCTTTCAGTATTTTCTCAAGCATCCTGAAAAAAATATCAGAAGGGGACGCAAAACAGCACACTTCTTCTCTACTCGTTTTTGATCGCCGTTTCTTCCCTCCTTCTCAGTTTTTGCGTGTATAGTTACTCCCCTGGAGGATGCTCCTGCTTTTCGAGATCGCATCTACAATAGCTTGAGCCGTTAGATTTTGTTCCATCCGAACTCTGACCAAAGTTCGAATCATTTAAAGGATCGCTGCAAATTCTACTCCGCTTGCCTGGTCCGTCCCATTTCGTCGACTCAATTTGACCAGAGAGGTCCATACTTGCCTCATGTTCCCATCATTCGGAATTGTATGTTCTTTAGTTGTTTCGCCACGACCTGCAACAATGACTATGGTAGACATATTTGATAAATCCCACGTTTTGGAGCGAGAAGTCTGCGTTCCAAAAGCCTAAGATCAATTTTACCTGGAGACATATTTTTTAGGTCCGTAACTATGAAATAAGTGACAATGGTGTCAATTAGAGGGGCCTTTTAATGTACCTCAGATGTTAACACAATTAAGGAATTATTAAATTAAACCTATCCTAATGTCCTGCAAACACCCCTTTCAAAGATCGATGGGTTGATATCAAAGTCAACAGAATTAGGAGCAACACCAGCTATTAGACTGTAGCAATTCCACTGCATTGACACATCACTGTACAAAACAGACCCAACAGACCAAATTTCATTAGCAGCATTTCCCATCAGAGCACTTTCTATGTGTTATAATTACTAAGAGATTTAGTGAGGCGGATGTAAAAGGGCGCTGAAAATGAAATTGATGTTCAAACAAGAGAGCAGCTGTCAGGCGGAGCAACCTGGGTTGTAAATTCACACAGGAAGCTTTGGATAGCAGGTCCTTACTGCAGAAGGCAAGACTTGGAACTTTAGTGCTTTAGTTTGTTTTATGAAGCTACCAAGCACACACTTCAGTTAGTACGCACTTCAGTCACAAGGTGGTGTGTTGTTAGGTTTAAAGAAGAGCAGAGCCTTGCACGGATCAATGCTGAAAACATTCACTGTCACCTCCTGTAGGAAAGTCCAATCATTCCTAGAAACCACTTACCTCGTAAACCATGGACCATTTTGCTTGAAAAAAGAAATTCCCAAAATAAACGTTCTTTTCTCTGCATGTCCAAAGTCTACATGAACGATCTTGGTATCAAAGAAACTAGAGAAACTTTTCTGGAGATGTGAAAGGTAAGTGTGAATGCCTGAGGTGTGCACTCTAGTTGCAATTTTGATAACTTCGGACAAGATTTGACCGTATCGACTTGGGACTTTGACATCAATGACTCGGGACTTAACTCAGAACTTAGTCAGATGACTTGAAAATACTTGAGATTGTGAGTGTGTTTCATAAAACGTGTTAGAGAAGCTTCTTATGATAAGTAATAAACGTCAACCAACTAAGAATTCAGGAAAAGGAACACAATTCTTGCTCGATACTAGCAGACCATCTTTCCAACTCGGCAACTCCGATTCGCGCCAAATTTAGAAATGTTTGCCGATTGTTTTGGAGCAGAGGTCTCCAACTGGTAGCTTGTTAGGTACTGGTAGCTGGTCAGGTGATTTTGAGTAGCTCACCAATGGGTCGAAACATATTTGCTTAAACTCACAGTATTTTTATAACTGTTCATTTCAGACAGCATGTCTCTATTTAATGACCAAGGACAAGGACAAGGAAAATCCCGCACTTGTTGAGTGGTGAGCTGCTTCCTGATTAAAGTACAATCTAAATATTGCTACTCATTTGAATAAAAGGAGATACAGATGAACATTTTTGTTGTAGATTTTTAATACAAAATGTGATTTAAGATACAAATGAACCCCTCCTCAACCACAAAGCCAAATGCTCAGTGGCCTTGTTGTTAGAGTGTCTGCCCTAAGATCGGTAGGTCGTGAGTTCAAACCCCGGCCGAGTCATACCAAAGACTATAAAAATGGGACCCATGACCTCCCTGCTTGGCACTCAGCATCAAGGGTTGGAATTGGGGGTTAAATCACCAAAAATGATTCCCGGGCGCGGCCACCGCTGCTGCTCACTGCTCCCCTCACCTCCCAGGGGGTGAACAAGGGGATGGGTCAAATGCAGAGGACACATTTCACCACACGTAGCGTGTGTGTGACAATCATTGGTACTTTAACTTTAACTTGAACTTTAACCCTTGTCTCCGCCCCGTCAGCCATGTTTTGTAGTTTTCTGCTTTCTTGCTTTGATTGTGAACCTTGTTTTACAATAAACAGCTACACTCGTTAACAACATATTGACATCGGTGATCGCCACCAGCCATCTGTTTTGTTTTTTTTAATGACTTTTACCACACGCACCACGTCCCAGATGATCTAGCGAGACCAGCGGGCTCACCGTGGTCTGTTTGTGGCACAAGGAGAGGAAGCAGAGAAGCTACTGTAATAGTCTTAGGTAATACGATCTCCGAGCGGTCCCTGAAGTATACACAAATATGATTGGCCCAAGGGACGAGGGACTTCCTTTTTTATCGTTGCCTGAAATGTGATGTGTTATTCCCAAGAGTCGTGAATACAAGCACAGTTAGCAGCACGTCGTGTGTTGGCTCAACTTATTTCCACAATACGGAACAAGACAGCTACATGTCTGGCACTATATTCCAAGGATAAACCTCTATTGTGTCTCTCAATGCTAGCTCCTGGATGTATACATGGGTATCGTAATTACAAAATGCTTTTCTATTCAATGCCATGTTAAGAACTCCACTGGACTGCTACTTCAACCCCTTGTTGTAAACAAAGGCTCAAGGCTATACGTGCTACATAGCTAACGTCCATTGCCAAACACAGTAGGCACTAGTGTTGTAACGATAAAGAGGACCACAAAAAAATTACATTATTGGCTTTGTTTTAACAAAAAATCTTAGGTTACATTAAACATGTGTTTCTTATTGCAGTTAAGTCCTTAAATAAAATAGTGAACATACAAGACAACTTGTCTTTTAGTAATAAGTAAACAAACAAAAGCCCCTAATTAGTCTGCTGGCGTATACAGTAACATATTTTGTCATTTATCATTCTATTATTTTGTCAACATTATTAAGGACAAGTGGTAGAAAATGAAATATTAATCCACTTGTTCATTTATTGTTAATATCTGCTGACTTTCTCTTTTAACATGTTCTATCTACTTGTCTTTTAGTAGTAAGTAAAGAAACAAAGGCTCATAATTAGTCTGCTGGCGTATGCAGTAAAATATTGTGTCATTCATCATTCTATTATTTTGTCAACATTATTAAGGACAAGTGGTAGAATATAAATTATTAATCCACTTGTTAATTTACTGTTAATATCTGCTTACTTTCTCTTTTAACAAGTTCTATCTACAATTCTGTTGAAATGTAATAATCATTTATTCTTCTGTTTGATACTTTACATTAGTTTTGGATGGTACCACAAATTTGGGTATCAATCCGATACCAAGTCGTTACAGGATCATACGTTGGTCATATTCAAAGTCCTCATGTGTCCAGGGACATATTTCCTGAGTTTATAAACATAATATAATTTTTTTTTTAAACGAAAGAAGATGTTGTGATGCCAAAAAATTTTGACGTAATCATAGTAGTATTGACTAGATATGTGCCAATACAGCGGATATCAGGTGTCAATCCACTAATGGCGTTTGTTTACATTTTGATGCCGGTGAGCTACGGTGTGTAGTGAAGCATGTTTAGCTATTCCTCGTCCTGCAGGGATGATACTTGTAAGAAACGTACCTTATTTGTCACCATGGAGGTTAGGATTAGTGATTTAGAAGTAGCTAAAACACTGCCGATGGCAGATAGACGTTAGCTGCTAGCTAGCTAGCCATGTCTTAAAGCAGTGGTCCCCAACCACCGGGCCGCGGACAAGAAATTAAAACATTTTTTTTAATTTTTTTTTATGAAATCAACATAAAAAACACAATATATACATTATATATCAATATAGATCAATACAGTCTGCAAGGATACAGTCCGTAAACACACATGATTGTATTTATTTATGTAAAAGAAAAAAAAAAATTATATATTTTTTTATACCCCCACATAAGTAGCCATGGTAACTAAAACAAACTCAGGTGTCAAACACGAACTAAAAGAGTCCAAAACTAACAGAACATAACAAAATCATGATCCGGACCACGGCTCATGATATTTTGCTAGTTAAAGCAACCAACAAGAGAGCATTTTTGTTCATCGGGTTTTACCCTTCAACTATCCAGGTGAGGCATGATTTATGATCTACAACAAAGTTTGACAAGCAGCACACAAGCTTGTGATCACGGCGCCGGTATAAATAGATCGTCTGCGTTAGGACCTATAATAACAATATCACTAATACTTGGTTCGTTCACATGCGTTCCAGCGATCGACGGCGCGACGAAGGACTTCACCCGATCATCAATGCGGTCAGCGGCTAGCGTCGGATAGCGCGTCTGCTATCCAAGTCAAAGTCCTCCTGGTTGTGTTGCTGCCGCCAGCCGCTAATACACCGATCCCACCTACAACTTTCTTCTTTGCAGTCTTCATTGTTCATTAAACAAATTGCAAAAGATTCACCAACACAGATGTCCAGAATACTGTGGAATTTTGCGATGAAAACCAAGCTTTTTGTATTGGATACAATGGTGTCCGAATACTTCCGTTTCAACGATTGACATCATGCGCATACGTCATCATACATAGACGTTTTCAACCGGAAGTTTCGCGGGAAATTTAAAATTGCACTTTATAAGTTAACCCGGCCGTATTGGCATGTGTTGCAATGTTAAGATTTCATCATTGATATATGAACTATCAGACTGCGTGGTCGGTAGTAGTGGCTTTCAGTAGGCCTTTAACTGCCTTATCTGTCTGTTTGCTACGAACAAGTTCTCATCTTTTTGGACTCGTTCCTCATTCCGACAACTCTATCTCCCGCCAAGTCTGTGAGGACTGATTTATGATTCCAGGTTAACTCTTGGCCACAGTAAATGTCCTGCTGATAGTTATTGTGTAATATTGCTGTACAATCTGTCTGCGCAGTCACACTGGGTACTTTTGTAAGACAGGTGCATATGAAGAACACCCAGAGGTGTGCATATGTCACACAGGTGAAAGATGACAGGCAGTTTGTTATTCCGGGCACAGGTCGTCTCGCTCGGCTCGAGCCGAGCAGCAGGTACAGACGCGGTGGCACTTCACCTAAATTAATAGCTGACCCCTCTCACCACGAGGCAGGCTCAAGAGTTATGGAAGTAGTGCCTGGCTAGGACAGACGGCAAGCGTGGCGAACAGTAGGACAGCGGGATGTTTGATGAGGGGAATCAGAGCGGAGGCCAGGAGGTTAAAATGGATGGATTAGTTGTGGTGTCGCAAAGACCACTGAGGTGCAGCACAAGCAATCCTTTCTGGCTTAACATCACTTCTCACTGCCTGGTTCTGTTCTTCACTACGTTCCTACGAGAACTGCAATGTATTATTAGAGTGTAACATCTTGACGATAAATGACCTACTTTTACTTTATTTGTACAGCGGAACCATACTTGCCAACCTTGAGACCTCCAAATTCGGGAGATGGTGGGTTTGAGGGGGATTGGTGGTAGCGGGGGGTGTATATTGTAGCGTCCCGGAAGAGTTAGTGCTGCAAGGGGTTCTGGGTATTTTTTCTGTTGTGTTTATGTTGTGTTACGGTGCGGATGTTCTCCCGAAATGTGTTTGTCATTCTTGTTTGGTGTGGGTTCACAGTGTGGCGCATATTTGTAACAGTGTTAAAATTGTGTATACGACCACTCTCAGTGTGACCTGTATGGCTGTTGATCAAGTATGCCTTGCATTCACTAGTGTGTGTGTGCAAAAGCCGCATATATTATGTGACTGGGTCACCACGCTGTCTGTATGGAGGAAAAGCGGACGTGACGACAGGTTGTAGAGGACGCTAAAGGCAGTGCCTTTAAGCCACACCCCGAATATTGTTGTCCGGGTGGAAATCGGGAGAAATTCGGGAGAATGATTGTCCCGAGAGATTTTCGGGAGGGGCACTGAAATTCGGGAGTCTCCCAGGAAAACTGGGAGGGTTGGCAAGTATGAGCGGAACATAGGCTGAACAGACACACATTGAGTTTGCAGCAAAAGTCACAATTCCAACTTTTTAGGTAACATATTGTTGTTTTTTTACATTTCTTAACTGTTACTGTTGTAAATTCCCAAGTGTAACTGTTGTTTCAAGGGGAACTGCACTATTTTTGAAATGTTGTCTATCGTTTACAATCATTATAAAAGACATGACGACGGATATATATATATATATATATATATATATATATATATATATATATATATATATATATATATATATATATATATATATATATATATATATATATATATATATATATATTAGGGGTGGGGGAAAAATCTATTCGAATTCGAATCGCGATTCTGACGTTGTGCTATTCAGAATCGATTCTCATTTTTAAAAAATCTATTTTTTTTTTTTTTTTAATATTTTTTTTTTTTTTTAATAATTTCTTTTCTTTTATTTTTTTTAATTCATCAATCCAACAAAACAATACACAGCAATACCATAACAATGCAATTCAATTCCAAAACCAAACCCGACCCAGCAACACTCAGAACTGCAATAAACAGAGCAATTGAGAGGAGACACAAACACGACACAGAACAAAACAAAAGTAGTGAAACAAAAATGAATATTATCAACAACAGTATCAATATTAGTTACAATTTCAACATAGCAGTGATTAAAAATCCCTCATTGAAATTATCATTAGACATTAAAATAAAAAATAACAATAGTGTCAGAGTGGCTTACACTTGCATCGCATCTCATAAGCTTGACAACACATTGTCCAATATTTTCACAAAGATAAAATAAGTCATATTTTTGGTTCATTTAATAGTTAAAACAAATGTACATTATTGCAAACAGTTGATAAAACATTGTCCTTTACAATTATAAAAGCTTTTTACAAAAATCTACTACTCTGTTTGCATGTCAGCAGACTGGGGTAGATCCTGCTGAAATCCTATGTATTGAATGAATAGAGAATCCTTTTGAATCTTGGCAAAAATCTTAGCCACACGATTATCAAATGTAATAGGAAAATTAATTCATGGAAGGTCGACAATCTTCAGACAATACAAGGAAATTGTTTAATGTTATTTACTATGCTAGAAGTCTCCCTTATCCCACAGCAGTATGTACTGTTGATGCGGAGAAGGCATTCCACCGCATAAACTGGTCATTTATGTTTTGCACATTACGTACATTTGGATTTGGAGATCATTTTATACAATGGATTAAGATGCTTTATACAAGGCCCATGGCATCAGTCAAAACCAATAATCATATTTCAGAACCTTTTTCGTTAAAAAGAGGAGTAAAACAGGGATGTCCTGCATCTGGATTATTGTTTAATTTGGTTATTGAACCCTTAGCTGCAAAAATAAGAAGTGAAAATAATATTCATGGTATAAAAATTGGCTCTCAGTATAATAAGCTATCGATGTATTGTGACGACATAATTTTTTTACCTGTCACATGTTAACTCCTCTCTTCTTTATATCAATAATGTCACCACTGAATATGACTGTTTATCAGGGTATAAAGTTAATTGGGACAAATGTGACATATTACCACTTAATAAACACTGCAAGAAATTACAAGTTCAGAACTCCAAAATTAAATTGTATTGCATTATTATGGTATTGTTGTGTATTGTTTAAAAAAAAAAAAAAAAAAAATTGTTTTTGAATCGAGAATTGTTTTGAATTGAAAAAAAATCGATTTTGAATCGAATCGTGACCCCTAGAATCGATTTTGAATCGAATCGTGGGACACCCAAAGATTCCCAGCCCTAATATATATATATATATATATATATATATATATATATATATATATATATATATATATATATATATATATATATATATATATATATATATATATATATATATATATATATATATATATCATTTTATGCATTCTAACTTGTAAATAAAAGTCAGTTTACAGCTGAGCCAATGGGAGATCCTCTATTCCGCCCACGAAACCCAATAAAAAAAACGTCCAAAAAGCGCAACAATATTTAATTTACATTTCATGTCCTGAATATTAACTAAGTATTAGTGCAGTGGTTCTTAACCTGGGTTCGATCGAACCCTAGGTGTTCGGTGAGTCGGCCTCAGGGGTTCGGCGGAGCTTCCACCGCGGAGGTCAAGACACACCCGACTCATCGTGTAAATAAAAACTTCTCCCTATCGGCGTATTATGGATACCCCCAAACAATGTTCCCTCTCATTTTCCATGTGATTTGCAAGTTTGTAATTTGTTGTGAGTTCGTGCACTATGTTGGTTTTGTTCTTTGAACAAGGTGATGTTCATGAACAGTTCATTTTGTGCACCAGTAAAAAAAAAAAAACTTTGTTAAGAATTAGAAAAAAATAATAATTATATTTTTCACTAAAGAAGGGTTCGATGAATGCGCAAATGAAACTGGTGGGGTTCGGTACCGCCAACAAGGTTAAGAACCACTGTATTAGTGATATTGTTATTATGAGCGCTAACAAAGACAAACTATTCATGATTGACTGATTTGCTGCTTCCTTGTTTCCTTGCTCGTCAAACTTTATTGTAGATCATAAATCATGCCTCTCACCTGGATAGTAGAAGGATGAGGACGTATTCCAACAAGTTGGTACACTTTGACAGCCAATTTAAACCCGGAAATGGCGGGAACAACACGAAAGGATTATGAGTAATTTTTTATCTAAATGGGAATGCATGAACATCCTATCAGTCGGCATCCTAATGACAGCAGACATTGCACAGTAAGTGATGTTTTATGTTTGTTGGCCGTCATAAAGTCTGTGATGCGTATGCTAAAAATGATAAAAAATACGTAAATTTTAAATGTTATCATAAATGTGCCCATTACTACATTACATATATACTTACATCATGTATACAAAACATTAATGGAGGTGTTTGGATGTTTTGTAAGGGCTTTATAGGCAGAATAGAGCGACTTCCATAGCATGTGTTTTATTCAATATAAGACTTTTATATAAGGCTTTTATTTTTTTCCAGCTCCAGACAGATTTGTTTTTTGGTCTTTTTGGTCCAATATGGCTCTTCAACATTTTGGGTTGCTGACCCCTGCAGGGGAAACTGGGTAATACACGGCCCACTGACAAAGCTTAACTGTCATGATCTGTGGTCTGGATCATGTTTTTTGTTATTTTCTGTTAGTTTAAAACTCCATAATTCCTGTTTTTGTGCACCCTTGTTTGTTTTAGTTTCCATGACGACTTATGATTTTCACCTGCCTCTTGCGTTCGGGTCACACCTGTCTCTAATTAAGAGACCAGTATTTAAGCCTGTCTTTGCCAGTTAGTCGTCCTGGGGTCATTGCTTGTTTTCTGGAGATACCATAGTTCATGCTGATTGTTTCATGCTTTGTTCATGCTGCTCGTTTCTTGCCACAGTAAGTTTTGTTTGTTTCATGTCCATAGTTCAGGCTAAGTGTTAGCGTATGTTTCCTGTTTGAAGTTTTATGTCCCTTAGCCTCTCGTGCAATAGGCACACTTTCCTTTTGTTTTAGTTCCTGACTTTTGTCTTGTGTAGGATTTATTAATTAATAAATATGTTCCTATCTTCACGCCCTGTCCGGAAAAGTCAGTTTTCTTCCTGGGAGAACAATCCTCGCAGTAAGATGCGAAAACCCCCTCGTTATGACATTAACCTAACGTTACTATAACAATCCACAAGGTTTAATACAGTTCGCTTCTCTTTCTTCCCCTCCAATTATCTGCTTTCTTTTGTAATTCAAGTTATAATTACTTATATGTATTGTTGCATTTGAAACAATTGTATGGTTGATAATAGAGGTAATTATTGTTATTCATTATCAGTAGTGCTCTTTCTATTGGTATTTGTATTGCTCCATGTGTAGTGCAATAATGTTTATTGTCATTTATTATTGATAATTACTTCACTAACTGCTTCTCTGCTATCACTTTTGTACATATCGTATTTGCTGTGGTTGTTGTTGTCTCTCTGTCTGGCGTGTTTCTGAAAAAAACATCCAACTACAGTGCATCATCAAGTAAGCGAAGCTGATGATTGACTGTTACATTTTATTTATTTTTTTAAAACCACAATCATATAAGAAATCCTTCATAAACTGTATTATAACTATATATATAAGTTAATTGCTTTAAAGTTATTTTATTTGCTTTGTAAAGAGAATTTATGCAAATTAATAAACATTTAATAAATAACAGAAATATATCCTAACAACCTCTTAGTGCTGAAATATACTGCATATATAAAACCAATTGTGAAAGTAACGAAGTTGACCAGAGTGCTTTACGAAGTAGTCAGAGAGTAATAAAAGTAGGTCACTGTATCACGTTTACAAATACAATATTTATCTCTGAGCAGGAGTTGAATCTGCCGACAGCAACACATACAGTTCCACTCTTTTTAAACCTCATTTATACGCCCTCTGTCCTTCTTTTTTCTTCTACAGTGTTTTACTGGCATGCCCAAATCCAGTGAAACTGCTTCTGGGTAAATTTGTTGTAATCTCCGCCCACACTGCCTTTAGTTTGAAACCGAAAAAAAAAAAGAAACAAAACTGTAAAACAGAGACGCGATCATTAAAACCTTTGAAACACACAAAAAAAACAATATAAGTGTACAAAAATATTAATATTGGCATCGAAAACATCCACCTAAAATATTGTATTTTTTTAGTGTTTGTATTCATTTGTTGCTAAAACTTGTTCCGGTGCCAATACAACTTTTCTACAATGTAAAAAATTTTTTCCGATACCAAATCTTACTGGCAGTGACCTTGCTCCGTAAAATGCTAACACGAACACATTAACATCTTTCCCCACTAAGAAATAACGTACCTAAATCTAAACTTAAATAACCACATTACCATCTGAGCAACTAAGGTACTGAATTGTGCAAATTGAACCTACAAGCTGTGCTCGCTCAGCACGGAATTATGATGATCGATCTTTCCTCAGAGGAAAAGACACCGAGGTGTTTTTATGGTGCGTTCCAGGACCGCTGTCAGAGTAGGACACAATGACTCTACCAAAATAATACATAATTATAACACTTATTTTTTGTTACGTCCTTTTCGTTTAAATAACTCTTAGTGTTGTAGTACAAATGTTATGTACAGGGGGAGTACACGGCACAGACAACAAGGGGGCATAGTTTAGCTCTATGTATTTATCATATATATTTACAATATATATAAAAACCAAACAATAATATAAATAACTAGAGAATGGAATGTGACGAATCCAAAGTGTGTGTGTGTGAGACTGTGTGGAGATTAGCTGTTGTGTGTTACCGGGAATGTTGAGCAAAAGGCGGAAGTCTCGGAGGGGAAAGGCAGGCTCGAATGTCCGTGAGGCAGGCAGGTAGTCGGGGGTATAGCGAGGCGTCAAAGGTCCGTGTCCAAGCGGGAGGTCAAGATCCAAGAGGGGCAGCCAGAGAACCAGAGGGGAACAACAAGGAAGACAAGACGCACAGCTCGTCACGTGGAACAAAGGAAGACTGCAGGAAGGACGACAAGGAAGACACGAGACCAATCAAACACAACGGTTGAGATCACAGAGAGAGAGAGAGCAAGGTTGCATAGAGCTGGATGATCGCTTACGGTACTCGATCAGATGATTATGTTCTGGCCCGGAACGCAGGTCTGCACTGGCTTAAGAAGCCCAGGAAGATCATCAATGACAGGTGCGCTGAGTGCTGATTGATTGTAGCTGCTTGCTGCCGCCGGAGTGACGTGTGCAGGAGAACAGCGGCCGTGGGCGTGTCCCGAGGTACGCTTCTTGGGGATCATTGATGAATGCGCAGCGGCATGCGCAAGCCAACAAACCAATATTTAAAAACAAAAGCTTAGCCATTAAAACAGAACAAATACTAAGACTAAAACACTACCAGTGAAGCATAAGAAACACAAGACATGCAAAGTAGAGGCTTTTCTAACAGTCTATTGATTTAGTTATGTTTAAAAATATATAACTTGGTCAAAAGATTTCAGTGTGTGTAAAAGTACTTTTTGAGCACATTTAACAATACCGCAACAATAATGATATCCATGATAATTTTGGTCACAATAACCGTGATATCAATCAATCAAAGTTTATTTATACAGCCCTTAATCACAAATGTCTCAAAGGGCTGCACAAGCCACAACGACATCCTCGGCTCAGATCCACATCAGGGCAAGGAAAAACTCAACCCAAAGGGAACGACGAGAAACCTTGGAAGGGGCCGCAGATGTGGCATAATAACCTAAAAATAAAGACATGTTTTATTTGTTTTACTTTGGCCAAAAATAGAACGAGCACATTATGAAAAGGTACATATTAGAAATAATCCTATTGGCAAAACACTTCAGGTTATTGACAAATTCTGAGGAAAATAAATTGGTGCCAAAATCACCATGAAGAACAAAATAAACTTAGACTTTGTCTCAGTACATTTACAAAACCATTAAACTTTAAGCAATTCCTGTTTAGCATTCTCATGTTGGCAGTTCACCATTAAAGACGTGTTTGGAAAAACAGCCGAGTGTTTCCTCAAACTGCCACATTGGTGATATCCACAACTGCCACAACACATGTATTCATCACTATTCAAATATTACAATTATGATATAAACAAAACATGTATCTAAATGATCCCCTTTCTGAAATCAAGGTAACATAACTACAAACTTAACCAATGTGAACATGTAGTATGAAATAAAATAGAACAAACACATATAATGTAGAAACCCACATTTTTACAATGGAGTTCAGGGTGCGCATCGCGCCGTCAACCAATTGTGAGCGCTGCATGGAACTCTTAACTACAAAGATGATGGTCATGTTGACTTACAGTAAGTCTTTGCATCTTACTGTTTCATTATTTCATCCGTTGAGTGGATAATTTACAATGAAATGAGGTGTTGTGCGTCGATACTGCATCAGTCTGCCGCCATCTGCTGCCAGCCACAACAGGAGCAGCTGATTGCTTGCACCTGTGCTGAGTTCTTCTTAGTCGCCAATTAGCGGCAGCCAATCCAGAGGGCGCTTAAAGTCAGCTGAGACGTCATCTTTAGTTAGTGTAATGTGTGACGTCGGTTACACTTGAATTGCTATTACGACATCCAGTGGACACATTTAGAACAGCAGTTTCTTTCAGTAAAAAAACTGCAGCTCTTTTCTATACTTGGCAAAGTCATCTTGCGGGCCGGGCCGTGCGTTTGACACCCCTCTACTATTTGATGCTGCACTTCACCCTACAGCTCAAAATATAACTTTTAGCCACATCAGTAACCGCCCACCATTTTTTCAGTTTGGTGCCAGTGAAAACAACATTTTAACAGAAAGACTTGAAAATAATTGTCAAGAGGCTAGAAGCCTTTTACTCCACCACGGACATTTTGTCTGTCCATCAGGAAACAAAAGTATGTTCAAGAAAAGTTGTGAACATATTTCAATGTGCAGAGATTGGCTATAGGCAGACGTTAGCGCATAGAAAGTCTATATTAGAGTCCAAGGTGTTGCTCCAAAACCTGTATGTACCTTTCAGCATTAATGGCGCCTTCACAGATGTGTAAGTTACCCATGCCTTGGGCACTAATACACCCCCATACCATCACAGATGCTGGCTTTTCAACGTGGCGCCTAGAACAATCTGGATGGTTCTTTTCCTCTTTGTTCCAAAGGACACGACATCCACAGTTTCCAAAAACAATTTGAAATGTGGAGTCGTCAGAACACTTTTACACTTTGCATCAGTCCATCTTAGATGAGCTCGGGCCCAGCGAAGCCGGGGGCATTTCTGGGTGTTGTTGATAAATGGCTTTGGCTTTGCATAGTAGAGTTTTAACTTTCACTTACAGATGTAGCAACGAACTGTAGTTACTGACAGTGGTTTTCTGAAGTGTTCCTGAGCCCATGTGGTGATATCCTTTACACACTGATGTCGGTTTTTGATGCAGTACCACCTGAGGGATCGAAGGTCACGGGCATTCAATTTCAATGTTATGTGCAGTGATTTCTCCACATTCTCTGAACCTTTTGATGACATTACAGACCTTGTGGTTAGAGTGTCCGCCCTGAGCTCGGTAGGGAGTGAGTTCAAACCCCGGGCGAGTCATATCAAAGACTATAAAATGGGACTCATACCTCCCTGCTTGGCACTCAGCATCAAGGGTTGGAATTGGGGGATAAATCACCAAAAATGGTTCCCGGGCGCGGCCACCGCTGCTGCTCACTGCTTCCCTCACCTCCCAGGGGATGAACAAGGGGATGGGTCAAATGCAGAGGACAAATTTCACCACACCTAGTGTGTGTGTGACAATCACTGGTACTTTAACTTTAACTTTAAGATGGTGAAATCCCTAAATTCCTTGCAATAGCTCATTGAGAAATGTTGTTCTTAAACTGCTCGACAATTTGCTCACGCATTTGTTCACAAAGCGGTGACCCTCGCCCCATCCTTGTTTGTGAATGACTGAGCATTTCACGGAAGCTGCTTTTATACCCAATCATGGCACCCACCTGTTCCCAATTAGCCTGTTCACCCGTGGGATGTTCCAAACAAGTGTTTGATGAGCATTCCTCAACTTTCTCAGTCTTTTTTGCCACTTGTGCCAGCTTTTTTGAAACACGCTGCAGGCATCAAATTCCAAATGAGCTAATATTTGCAAAAAATAACAACGTTTTCCAGTTCAAACGTTAAGTATCTTGTCTTTGCAATTGAATATAAGTTGAAAAGGATTTGCAAATCATTGTATTCTGTTTTTATTTACCATTTACACAACGTGCCAACTTCACTGGTTTTGGGGTTTGTAAAACGAGTAAAACATCAATACGGTATTTTTCCCCCCAAGTTTTATTAAAATATTGTGCTTCTTGAGGTTAAGGTTGCACGGAACACATAAAACAGAGGAGGTAATGATATGAAGCAAAGTGGGTAGGTAACTTGCAGGGGTCTAATTATATGACATAGAGAGACACGGAAGTAAGCTGTCCCCGACAAAGTTCTGCAAGAAAGTTTTATGTCGGTGTTGTTCTACCATTGCGCCATCTTTAGTACATTTTTGCTGTGTTTCTGTTCGATTGCAAAACATGTCGAATGCTTATTATTGATGTTGAAAATCCCAAATATTTAATTAAAGTTCTCTTTAGGTGTCTTATGCAGAAGAGAAACACTTTAATTACATTTTTGGAGTTAGTAAATTACCTGATGGAGAATTACCTCAGGATGGTAGTCGATCAATAGTCTTTATTCATGGGTGAATGCGATGCGGGGCAAAGTCCAAAACACAAAGTATGAAATAAATAGGGCTAATAAAAGGACTACAGTACGGTGCAAGGGGGAAGTATTGACTGAAGCACAGTGGAGTAATTAATAAAAGGTTTAACTAACAGAGAAACTACAAAGGGATGCCAGAACAAGAGCGCTAGGCACGACAGAAACGACGACTTTATGTGCGTCCGTACGGATGCTATATGTGTGGCACATGTATTGAATATGTTAAAAATAATAACATCATTAATTAAATACAATACTTAGTGGTGTTAAAGGCCTACTGAAATGAATTTTTTTTATTTAAACGGGAATAGCAGATCCCTTCTCTGTGTCATACTTGATCATTTCGCGATATTGCCATATTTTTGCTGAAAGGATTTCGTAGAGAAAATCGACGATAAAGTTCGCAACTTTTGCTCGCTGATAAAAAACAACCTTGCCCCTACCGGAAGTAGCGTAACGTCACAAGCGGTAGTGCTGCTCACAATTCCCCGTTGTTTACAATGGAGCGAGAGATATTAGGAGCGAGAAAGTGACGATTACCCCATTGATTTGAGCGAGGATGAACGATTCGTGGATGAGGCACGTTAGAGTGAAGAAAAACGTTATCATGTTCTTACCTTTACTTATAAATGAAGTCCATGCGCCACTCCTTTTGAACAAAAGCATCGATAACTTGTTTATAGAAGTCTTCCTTATCTTTCTTCAGTTTTAAAAGTCTCTCTGTCTCGATGGAGATCTTCCTTTAAGTATTACCTCCTGCTTCGATTGAAAGTCCAGTTTAGAAAACTGTTTTATTTTAGATATGTAATCCTCCATGTTAATAATCCAGGCAAGAGGAAAAAATAAACGATCGCTGCTAACTGTTGCTTGTTGTCACTTCTTCTGCCGCCCAAGTAGTCACAAGAATGATCTCTGGGATCACTACAGCCCTCTACCACCAGGAGGCAGGATTACTGCGAGCCTCACACAGTGCGTCTTTTGCAGCTGTTTTATGATTGCTCAGCACAAGAAATACGTTACACACATACAGTTGTTGACAAAATACACTGTACATTATATACCTCAGCTAACTAAACTATGGAAATGTATAATATAATTCATATAGCAATACAGTCTCACTGCACAGCAGGCCAGCAGTTAGCCGAGTCATTGCGCAATCCATGTTGAGGCACAACAGAGTGACGTGCCTCAACTGGCTGCTGATCACCGCACCGTCTCTTCTCAGTATTTGAACGGCAAATGTGAAAATTCAGCGATTTTGAATTAAAATATTCTAAAACTGGTGAAGTTAAATGGAAAATAACTTTATAGTATAATCACTGGATACATATCCATCCATCCATCCATTTTCTACCGCTTATTCCCTTTGGGGTCACGGGGGGTGCTGGAGCCTATCTCAGCTACAATCGGGCGGAAGGCAGGGTACACCCTGGACAAGTCGCCACATCATCGCAGGGCCATATACAGGATACATATAACAATTTAATTTTTTTTTTTCTTTTTACATTTTTTTTCTTTCCATGATGGCACGTGAGGCCCCGCCTCACCTGCCTCCCCTGACTGCACGTCACTGGTATATGTATATATACAAAACCCAAAACCAGTTAAGTTGGCACGTTGTGTAAATCCTAAATAAAAACAGAATACAATGATTTGCAAATCCTTTTCAACTTATATTCAATTGAATAGACTGCAAAGACAACCTATTTAATGTTAGAACTGAGAAACTATTTTTTTTTTGCAAATAATCATCAACTTAGAATTTAATGGCAGCAACACATTGCAAAAAAGTTGGCACAGGGGCATTTTTACCACTGTGTTACATGGCCTTTCCTTTTAACAACACTCAGTAAACGTTTTGGAACTGAGGAGACACATTTTGAAGCTTTTCAGGTGGAATTCTTTCCCATTCTTGTTTGATGTACAGCTTAAGTTGTTCACCAGTCGGGGGTCTCCATTGTGGTATTTCAGGCTTCATAATGCGCCACACATTTTCAATAGGAGACAGGTCTGGACTACAGGTCTCGTACCCACACTCTTTTATTACGAAGCCACGCTGTTGTAACACGTGCAGAATGTGGCTTGGCATTGTCTTGCTGAAATAAGCAGGGGCGTCCATGAAAGAGACGTTGCTTGGATGGCAACATATGTTGCTCCAAAACCTGTATGTACCTTTCAGTATTAATGGTGCCTTCACAGATGTGTAAGTTACCCATGCCTTGGGCACTACTATGTATATTTATATGTGATTATATGTATATGGTTCTACTATTTTAATGCTTGTCAGTTTGTGGCATAACACAAAAAGTTTCTTTGGTGCATCTGCTGACAGGCAGTATAGGTAAGAGTACCAGGATTATAAAATTGGATGTGGATGGACCATCAGCTTATTCCTATTACAGGACTGATGGGCAAGAAATATGAGAAGATGTAGCATCTACCAATTTTATTTATGGAAAATGACCATCATCATGCTTTACTTTTACTCTTTTTATCATTTCATTACACTAAAATGCTGGTACTTTTGTGCCAATGGAGTGTTACCTCAACTAACGAATAATTTGTGATGTGAGATGTCTCTGGCATTTTTGTCTAGCTGTAAATTGTGAACAGAATTCGAGTTACGAGTATTTCCTCCAGTTCGAAGTTGTTTTTGTCCACAGCACACAGGCAGAGATCGACACAACCCTGCCCTCCAATAATCGGAACTGAGAAAGTGAGTGCCTTGTAGATCACCCTCAACAGTTCACAAATGCTCGTAACATGCGCCGTTAATATATTGGAACATGGACAAATGTTTAGGACGGACAAACATTTGTGGACGACAGAACCGACAGCGGACACCAGGGAAGCCTTTGGTGGCATACCTGCCAACCTTTAGACCTTCGAATTCGGGAGATTTGGGGGGGTTGAGGTGGGCGGGGTTGGGGGGGCGGGGTTTGGTAGTAGCCGAGGTGTATATTGTAGCCCGGAAGAGTTAGGGATGCAAGGGATTCTGGGTATTTGTTCTGTTGTGTTTATGTTGTGTTACGGTGCGGATGTTCTCCCGAAATGGGTTTGTCATTTTTGTTTGGTGTGGGTTCACAGTGTGGCGCATATTTGTAACAGTGTTAAGGTTGTTTATACGGCCACTCTCAGTGTGACCTGTATGGCTGTTGATCAAGTATGCCTTGCAGTCACTTATGTGTGTCTGCAGAAGCCACATACAACATGTGACTGGGCCGGCACACTATTTGTATGGTGAAAAAGCGGACGCTAAAGACAGTGCCATCACGGCACGCCCTTAATATTGGTGTTTGGGTGAAAATTGAGAGAAATTCGTGAGAATGGTTGCCCCGGGAGATTTTCGGGAGGGGCACTGAAATTTGTGACTCTCCCGGGAAAATCGGGAGGGTTGGCAAGAATGTTTGGTAGGGTTTCTTTCTATAATTATACCTAATTATTACTGTTATGAGTTATATATAAATAAATAAAATAGTACAGTAATTTGAAAACTTGCTCTGCATATGTGCTTTTACTGCCACCTTGTGTATTTTAATTCAGTGCAGTTAAAAAAAGAGTAAAACATCAATAAAGTATTTTGGGTTGAATTCTTTTTTTTTTTTTTAAGAGTTGAGGCAGTGCTTCTCAATTATTTACTTTTACGACGCAGAGGAAGAAGAAAACATTTCACGCCTCTCCCCCACTCTGCGCCGCGACTATAAATAGCTTGTCCATTAAATTGTTATAAGTACACACCTGCATAACATTGTAGACTTATCAACATGAAAGAAAACGTAAAAGAAAGAAATATAGATTAACTTACAACAAATAATCTTAGTAAAGTAGTTTTTTAATCTAAAACAGAACAGACTCAAAGTGCATCAATTTACCTGAAATTGAAAAAAAAAATCTCTTCATCTTGAACAATAAACATTTTTTGGATCGACTTAAATCAATTGATTCTGAAAAATAAAATTAAATAAACTCAATAAATAATGATACATTCAAATTGATCAGCAACATTAACTCCGGAGCACAATATATAAAATAATACTGATTAAGCATGTTCCCCGAGTTTAAATGCGCCCCCCAATGGGTTCCCGCCCTACTATTTGATAAGGATTGGGTTAAGGTTACAAGGAAGATGATGTGTATTTCTGGTCTTGCCATCCTCGCCCGGACAGAAGGGCGACACGGCAGTGCAGCTGGATCAAAAGAGACGTCGGAGACGCTTTACTGACCCAAAAGTTGCTTTATTACAAGCGAGCATCATTATACAGGACTGCAGTACTTGGAGGAGGTCAGGTCAAAAAAATGATGCACTCCTAACTTGGAGGAGCCGAACCACCGTTTTATATTCCGTCTTTCTCTGTCTGGGTGTGTGTTAATCCAGGAGAGTACAACCTGACCATGTAAGGAAATGTTCATGTGTAAGTGACCGGAAAACAACCTCTATATGTTGTAACTTAAATGTTGACCTAAAGATAGACATGGAGGCTCTCCTCCAGGATAGAGCTATCACTTTTACATTCCGACGTCTGACTTTATTGCCTCTTCTCGTGAGAAAGTTAACCCAGTCCACATGCGAATGTCCAACTAAGGCTCCTTAATTTATTATAGGCTCAACCATTATTTACTTAAACCTAGTGGTTCGATTTCTCCAAGTTGAATATAAACATTCACCATTTGTAGAACATATGAGTTAAATGCCTACTGAAATGATTTTTTTTTATTTAAACAGGGATAGCAGATCCATTCTATGTGTCATACTTGATCATTTCGCGATATTGCCATATTTTTGCTGAAAGGATTTAGTATAGAACAACGACGATAAAGTTCGCAACTTTTGGTCTCTGATTAAAAAAAAGCCTTGCCCCTACCGGAAGTAGCGTGACGACACCGGAGGAAGGACTGCTCACATTTTCCTATTGTTTACACCAGCAGCGAGAGAGATTCGGACCGAGAAAGCGACGATTACCCCATTAATTTGAGCGAGGATGAAAGATTCGTGGATGAGGAAGTCAAGGTGAGGTCGTTCGGCTAGCGTGTCTGCTATCCTCAAAGTCCTCCTGGTTGTGTTGCTGTAGTCCTCCGCTAATACACCGATCGCACCTACAGCTTTCTTCTTTGCAGTCTCCATTGTTCATTAAACAAATTACAAAAGATTCACCAACACAGATGTCCAGAAGACTGTGGAATTTTGGGATGAAAACAGAACTTTTTTGTATTGGATTCAATGGGTCCGAATACTTTCGTATCAACCGTTGACGTCACGTGCATACGTCATCATATCTAGACGTTTTCAACCGGAAGTGTGGCGGGAAATTTAAAATTGCACATTATAAGTTAACCCGGCCGTATTGGCATGTTTTGCAATGTTAAGATTTCATCATTGATATACGCTACCGTTCAAAAGTTTGGGGTCACATTGAAATGTCCTTATTTTTTAAGGAAAAGCACTGTACTTTTCAATGAAGATAACTTTAAACTAGTCTTAACTTTAAAGAAATACACTCTATACATTGCTAATGTGGTAAATGACTATTCTAGCTGCAAATGTCTGGTTTTTGGTGCAATATCTACATAGGTGTATAGAGGCCCATTCCCAGCAACTATCACTCCGGTGTTCTAATGGTACAATGTGTTTGCTCATTGGCTCAGAAGGGTAATTAAAGATTAAGATTAAAGATTAAAGTACCAATGATTGTCAATTGATGATTAGAAAACCCTTGTGCAATCATGTTCAGACATCTGAAAATAGTTTAGCTCGTTACAGAAGCTACAAAACTGACCTTCCTTTGAGCAGATTGAGTTTCTGGAGCATCACATTTGTGGGGTCAATTAAACGCTCAAAATGGCCAGAAAAAGTGAACTTTCATCTGAAACTCGACAGTCTATTCTTGTTCTTAGAAATGAAGGCTATTCCACAAAATTGTTTGGGTGACCCCAAACTTTTGAACGGTAGCGTATAAACTATCAGACTGCGTGGTCGGTAGTAGTGGGTTTCAGTAGGCCTTTAATGAATTCACTTCAAACACTTACAACATTGACAAAAAATGCATAAAATCTCAAGTTGATTCAATGTTATAAAAAGTAAGGCCTTAAAACATTGTAACCTTTGTTCTAACTTTAGACATTTTAAACTGCAACAAAAGCCTGCAAAATCCTGGAGGGACTGGGTACTCATCTCTACTGTAAAAGCATATCAATATGTCTCTCATTTCATTGGCTATTCAACTAATGTATTTACATTACTGGACTATTACGAACATAACAGGACTAGATTGAATCTTTCATATGTTTTCAGTAATAATCACAGTAGATTGTAACTAAAATGTTACTTTTATTGCTCTACCTTGACCACTGTGGGTTGGCAGTGTTTTTCTTTTAAAAAGTAATTTATGCAGCTTTAAAACGTTGGCGAGACAGAGGCTGAATACAAGCGAGTCCTGCTGGTGGCACCCCATAATTATTCATAGCAACATCTGTTGTACATATGCAGGATATTCCAATCTGAAAAGATGGGGTATTATTTTTCCGAAAAAGGCACACATGCAAGTAGAGCTCCACAAATCTTTCATTTTGTGTTATGAGATTCATAGGTAGTGTCCCTGGGGAGGAATTAGTGCCCATAATGAATTTATGATATGAGTTATAGGAGTACTGTATGTTGCTTAATTAACACTCCTAAGGGCCAATAGATGCACCATCATGTTGCTGGTCATAAAAAATGTAATGACAACCAAAAAGCCATTCATCTATTTTCTGGCGAAAGTAGGACATCTACAAACTGGGCTAATACCCTCCCATCAAAACACCTTCCATAGTATTTGCCTCCGAGTTACAAAATCAATTCTGCGGCAAGCTTACAGTAATGAGACCGTTTTCACCCCTGGCATTCAGCAGTACAGGTTCAAGCAAGGGGTCGGGATACAAATCATGCATTCAGGCCAGAACTGGCAAGGCATTGATTGTCCCCTTTGGCGTTGGGCTAACTGTGCCCACTTGGGTATTAGTTCCAGTGTGGGAGACTTCATCAAAAAAAGGGTAAAAAATGTAGCAGAAAGCAGTCTTTTTTTTTCAACGGATTGGGGTTTTGGTGGCTAATCGCTCAGTGAGTCTAAATCAGCGTTTCTCAAAGTGTGGGGCGCGCCCCACTGGTGGGGAATAGAGACATGACAGGTGGGGCGCGAGGAACAAGAGGAAATGTCACTTTAATTTATTTAAAAAAAAAATTGTATTCTTAGATTTTTTTTTTTTTTACTATGCTTTCATTTTCTATACACACTGTAAATCACTTTGTGATTCTGTCTGTGAAATCCGCTAAATAAATAAATGTAGATTACTTATTTTTCCTGTAGGCTTTAAATTTCTAGGTAGGAGCGAAAGTTTGACAGACATAGCAACAGTAACTAATGGGGGCGGGGCTAAGCGGAAGCTTTGTGAATGGCGAGTCACTGTGCGAGGATTTGCTGTTTTGCAGATACATAAAAAATAGAGCCACTGCTGACGAGCTGTTCAAGATAATGGACAGTTTCCTCAAAGAACACGACCTTAAATGGGAAAACTGTGTGGGCTTTTGCTCTGATGGCGCACAGACCATGGCAGGGTAAAGAAACGGGCTGCAGGCTCTAATAAAGAGGGTTGCGCCAACTGCGCATTGGACACACTGTGTGTCATTCACCGGGAAGCACTCGCGTCAAGGCAGCTCAGCCCCGAACTCAATGAGGTTTTAACAGTGGCAGTGTCAAGCCTGCAACCCCGATTTGAAAAGCTGTGCAGTGCAAAACAGGCTCATTGCAGCTGTCACGCCAAATTTCTTCCCCCTACAAAAACCTTCCCCCTCCCCATTTACTTCCGTGGTCATGTTTCCTCTTACGTCATTGACAGCGATCGATAGCACTTCGGCTTTGACTGCCCGTCGCTGGAAGGATACTTCGTCTTTGACAGCTGCTGGAATCTGAAGAAATCGATTAGTTTTTGTTTTTTGTACAGGCGCGAAACAGGACAGTCGCGTGCCGGTTAAGGACCCCCGGCAACTTTGTGATTTTATTGGACGCAGCCCCGGAAGTAAATGGGGGTGGGGGTGGGAAGGTGGTGGTGGTGGGGGGGGGGGGGGGGGGGTTGTAGGGGGAAAACATTTGGCGTGACAGCTCCTCCTTTTTTTTTTGCAAAGATTGCAAAGTGGCACTTTTATTTTATTTATTATTGAACTTGATGCAAGTTATTTGATTTCTTGTTGAACTTGATGCAAGTTATAACACTTTTATTTGATTTATTATTGAACTTGATGCAAGTTATAACACTTTTATTTGATTTATTATTGAACTCGATGCAAGTTATAACACTTTTATTTGATCTATTATAGAACGTGATGCAAGTTATAACCCTTTTTTTGATTTATTATTGAACTTGATGCAAGTTATAACACTTTTTTTGATTTATTATTGAACTTGATGCAAGTTATAACACTTTTTTCGATTTATTATTGAACTTGATGCAAGTTATAACACTTTTGTTTTATTTATTATTGAACTTGATGCAAGTTATTTTATTTATTATTGAACTTGATGCAAGTCATAACACTTTTTTTGATTTATTATTGAACTTGATGCAAGTTATAACACTTTTGTTTTATTTATTATTGAACTTGATGCAAGTTATTTTATTTATTATTGAATTTGATGCAAGTTATACCACAGCTGCACAGTTGTTTTATTTATTATTGAACTTGATGTTATTTTATGTTATTGACTTTGAATGTATACAACTTGATGTTACTTGATCCATCCATCCATCGATTTTCTACCGCTTATTCCCTTCGGGGTGATGTTACTTGATGTTCAATAAATTTGAAAATGTTAAGCTTGGCATTAGCGTTCTGTTGGGGCGATGGGGGCAGGTGGGGCTTGAAAACTCCCCCTTGTCCAAAGTGGGGGATGACAAAAAAAGTTTGAGAACCACTGGTCTAAATAAACATAACCAATCGTAGTGTATGTATTTGAAAATAACTAATTTGTGTACAGTTTAATGAGTACCGTCAACCTTTTTTTTTTGACAATTTTTCCAGGCCACTGTTAGAATAATGTTGCAAATACCCACTTAAATACACAATCTGTGGGTTAACTCAGGTTAACTCTCTTAAACTTCTTCTTTGACCTGCCTGGAGCACAAACTTAATTTCCTCTGTGAGGAAAACATCATGAAACTCCATCCATTCATCAATTTTCTACCGCTTGTCCCTCTCAGGGTCGCGAGGGTGGCTGGGGGCTATCGCAGCTGCATTCAGACGGAAGGTGTGGTACAACCTGGACAGGTCGCTATTTTATCGCAGGGCCAACACAGATGGACAGACAACATCCACACTCACATTCACACACTAGGGCCAATTTATTGTTGCCAATCAACCTATCCCCAGGTGCATGTCTTTGGAGGTGGGAGGTAACCGGAGGGAACCCACGCAGTCATGGGGAGAACATGCAAACTCCACTCCGAGCCCGGGGATCGAACCCAGGACCTTCTTATTGTGAGGCAATAGCACGAACCGGCCACTGTGCTGCCAATCATGAAACTGTTACGGCTATTTGTATGTACGTTGACTCTCTATATGTCGCAAACCCAAAACTGATATTAAAAAAATAATAACACATCCTATAGTTTTAATTAGTTACACAACTTCCTCTGATCAACCAATGGCTTCACCGTGGCGCCCCCTGATGG
Organism: Entelurus aequoreus; assembly: GCF_033978785.1. Classification (NCBI taxonomy): domain Eukaryota; kingdom Metazoa; phylum Chordata; class Actinopteri; order Syngnathiformes; family Syngnathidae; genus Entelurus; species Entelurus aequoreus. The sequence continues at coordinate 43,017,794 of NC_084745.1, forward strand.
CCTAGTTGTGGTAAACTACCTGGACGATTATTCCTTGGGCACCTTCGAGAAGACTCGTTTGGCCTTGATCATGTTTGTCTGGACCGGATGGACTTGTTTGTCTCATGGAGTTTTAGAAGAACGAAGAATTAGATTTTGGTAAATCTTTCATAAAAACCTGGCCACTGACTGTTCAATCAAAGAACGTGGGTAGTCGAAAACAAACAAACTTAAAATGCAAAGGTTAACGGAGTAATTTTCGTAGGACGTTTTTTGTATGCTACTTTCGCCTGTATGCTACATCTGTGCAAGCAAGAGCACAACTAATGGGTGACACCCACAAATAAATATATATTTTTTGCAACTTTTTTCTCACCTCAAAAAGGCTACGTTTTTAAGTAAGTAAGTTTGGTCCGGGGTGAGTTTCGGCTGTGGCTAAGTGCCGAAAACACAATCAAACCTGACTATCGAGAGAAAGGAAAAGTGTGGAAGGACCATTACCGGAAGCAGTGAGGGAGGCTTCCTGCCCCGTTGAAATGTTCAGAGCTATTGTACACCCCGGTTGCAACTTCCGGTTAGTTGCACCAGTGCTTTATCTTGAAACCTCTTCCCAACACACCCACTGTACTCGGTCAATGTCCAACAATTCGACTGTACGAGTGACATAGTCGAATCAGATTCCTCCGAATCGTCAAATACTTGACTATTGTGAGACATCCCTACTTAAAAGTATGACTCAGTTATTTTGGAAGTTTTTTTACTATTGCCATTTTTATGTGTTTACTTCATGGGTTTAAATGATTTCAATGTTTGTATTTGATTTAGTATAAGTTATATCCATCTTCTTCCGCTTAACAGAGGTGAGGTAAAGGGGGAAGCAGCCTAAGCGGAGAAGCCCAGCTCCTCCTGGGGGATCCCAAGGTGTTCCCAGGCCACTTGAGAGACATAGTCTCCCTAACATGTCCTGGTTCTTCCCTGTGGCCTCCTACCGGCCGGACGTGCCATAAACACCTCCCCAGGGAGGCGTACGGAGGGCATCCTGATCAGAAGCCCGAAACACCTCATCTGGCTCCTCTCGATGTGGAGGAGCAGTGGATTTACTCTGAGCTCCTCCCGAATGACAGAACTTCACCCTATTTCTAAAGGAAGAGCACCACCACCCGGCAGAAAACTTGTTTCGGATGCTTGTTCCCGTGATCTTGTCTTTTGGTCACGACCCAAAGTTCAAGACCATAGGTGAGGATAGGAATGTAGATCGACCAATAAATTGAGAGCTTAGCCTTCCAGCTCAGCTCCTTCTTCACCACAACGGATCGATACAGGGTAGGCATCACTGCAGATGTCGCACCGATCCGTCTGTCGCTCTCACGATCGACTCTTACCTCACTCGTAAACAAGACTCCAAGGTACTTGAACTTCTCCACTAGGGGCAAGATCTCCTCCCCAACCAAGAGATGGCACTCCACCCTTTTCCGGGCGGGAACAATGGACTCCAACTTATAGGTGCTGATTCTCATCGCAGTCGCTTAACACTTAGCTGCGAACAAATCCAGAGAGAGCTGAACATCCTGGCCAGATGATGCCAGACTAGCTGGAGTTTATGGAAGAGTTTTTTTTAGTAATGGCTCCATTACGGCATGTTTGAAAGCATTGGGAAAACACATAATTAGACAAAGAGAGGTTAACCGTGTTGGTAACACAAGGGCCAATTATCTTTCAACACTTTTTGAAAGAGCCTACAAGTAAGGACGTCAGATGAACAAAAGGAAGGCTTCATCTTGGTCACCAGTGCCGAAACATCAGCCAACGTCACATTACTATTTGAGGACCTCATGCTGGGGACATGTTCAAAGACAACAGGGGTACCACACAGAAGGGGCGGCATTTTATCCTTAAAGGCCTACTGAAACCCACTACTACCGACCACGCAGTCTGATAGTTTATATATCAATGATGAAATCTTAACATTGCAACACATGCCAATACGGCTGGGTTAGATTAGTAAAGTGCAATTTTAAATTTCCCGCAAAATATCCTGCTGAAAACGTCTCGGTATGATGACGTTTGCGCGTGACGTCACGGATTGTAGCGGACATTTTGGGACATCATTGTGGCCAGCTATTAAGTCGTCTGTTTTCATCGCAAAATTCCACAGTATTCTGGACATCTGTGTTGGTGAATCTTTTGCAATTTGTTTTATGAACAATGAAGACAGCAAAGAAGAAAGCTGTAGGTGGGAAGCGGTGTATTAGCGGCCGGCTGAACTGGGAAAACAGAGACTCTTACCAGGAGGACTTTGAGTTGGATACACGCTACCGTGAGTACGCAGCTGCGGCTTCCAAATATTTGATCGCTTGCCCGTACGTGCGTGCCGCTATGTGCATGTCACGTACGTAACTTTGGTGACTTTGGGGAAATATATGTGCTGTATGAACTTTGCGGATGAACGGTACTTTGGGCTGTGGGATTGAGTGTGTTGTGCGGGTGTTTGATTTGTATTGGCGGGTTATATGGACGGGAGGGGGAAGGTGTTTGTTATGCGGGATTAATTTGTGGCATATTAAATACAAGCCTGGTTGTGTTGTGGCTAATAGAGTATATATATATATGTCTTGTGTTTATTTACTGTTTTAGTCATTCCCAGCTGAATATCAGGTCCCACCCGCCTCTCACAGCATCTTCCCTATCTGAATCGATTCCACTGCCCTCTCACTTTCCTCATCCACAAATCTTTCATCCTCGCTCAAATTAATGGGGTAATCGTCGCTTTCTCGGTCCGAATCGCTCTCGCTGCTGGTGGCCATGATTGTAAACAATGTGCAGATGTGAGGAACTCCACAACCTGTGACGTCACGCTACTTCCGGTACAGGCAAGGCTTTTTTATCAGCGACCAAAAGTTGCGAACTTTATCGTCGATGTTCTCTACTAAATCCTTACAGCAAAAATATGGCAATATCGCAAAATGATCAAGTATGACACAGAATGGACTTGCTATCCCCATTTAAATAAGAACATTTCATTTCAGTAGGCCTTTAATCATCTTGATTTTGTTGGTGAAATATCTCACAAAAGGCGTTGCTGTCAGCTTAAAAAAAACAGGGGTAACAGGAGCGGCAAGACATACAAGATAATTTATGGTGTCAAACAACACTTTGAAATGTTTCTTATTCAATGTTACAGGTTGACAAATATGGTCAGATCTTGCATTTTCAACCATCACATTGTGGGATGACACATTATCCCTAAGATGCACCTCAAGGTTAGTGCATTTCCACAGTCGTTCAATCTTTCAACACAGTCTATTAAGTTTTAGGATATCTTCATTAGTCCAAGGGCACGTTTTTTTCTGTGTAGACAAGTTGGGTTTAACAGGAGACACCTGATCCAGAATTGTAGTACAGAACAGTAGTAATTTAAACCAGTGGCGTGCGGTGAGGTTAATGTCTGGTGAGGCACTGCATCATCACTGTCAGATTTACAAACATATGAACCCTAAATAATATCTTATTCACCATGTGATTGGCAGCAGTTAACGAGTTATGTTTAAAAGCTCATACCAGCATTCTTTACACAACTGTAGCACACAAAAAAGCACATTTAATAAAAAAAACATTATTATGGTCTTACCTTTCTTGCTGGACATCCACACAGCCAGCCTTTGCGTGTGTACCACGCCGTTTGAAAAGAACGGGTCTTCTGTCCCGAAGTCAAAAGCAAACCTTTTAGCTCCGGCGTTGGTCTACCTTTAATTATTACCTCCTGCTTCGATTGAAAGTCCAGTTTAGAAAACTGTTTTATTTTACATATGTAATCCTCCATGTTTTTAATAAAAGTCCAGGCGAGAGGAAATAAACAATCGCTGCACTAATTGACTTGCAAGCTTTTTTTTTCTTTTTCTTCTGCGGCGAGGAATGATCTCTGGGATCCCTACCGCCCTCTACCACCAGGAGGCCGGATTACTGCGAGCCTCAACCAGTACGTCTTTTGCAGCAGTTTTATGAATGCTCAGCACAAGAAATACGTTACACACATACAGTTGTTGACAAAATACACTGTACATTATATACCTCAGCTAACTAAACTCTGCCATAGTTTAGTTAGCTGATATAATTCATATAGCAATACAGTCTCACTGCACAGCAGCTCAGCAGTTAGCCGAGTCATTGTGCACAATCCATGTTGAGGCACAAATCAGTGACGTGCCTCAACTGGCTGTTGATCACCGCACCATCTCTTCTCAGTATTTGAACGGCAAATGTGAAAATAAAAATACAAATAATCTAAAACTGGTGAAGTTAAATGGAAAGTAACTTTAGTATAATCACTGGATACATATAACAATTTAATTTTTTTTTTTTCTTTTTACATTTTTTTTCTTTCCATGATGGCAGGTGAGGCCCCGCCTCCCCTGCCTCTAGTGACTGCACGCCACTGATTTAAACAGTGAATGAGATCGTCCACATCGAGACAGTGCAAGACTAAAAGAGGCTCAAACATTTCAGAAAATCCGTCTGCAGTATTAGCAGTGATTACACGCCTCTGAGACCTTACTTTTGAGGGCTTTAGCTCAGGATTAAAGTGCAGATCAAACAAAACAAGACTATGATCATTCATGTGTACACATTTACACGCATGTTTAAAATGTCTCAGCCAAGTGTAAAAATTAAGACTAAAATATGGCCTTTTTGGTGAGTGCGCTCAGAAACATGCTGTTAAAAATTAAAAGCTTCAGTCAACGTTAAAAGTTCAATTGAAGAGCAAGATGAGCCGTCATTAAACATGAAGATTAAAATCCTAAAGGATTAAAAAAGTTTCCAATTTATTTCTGGAAGACATAAAGTCACTAAAATCCTTTAAAAAGACAGCAGCGGGGCCAGGAGGACGGTAGATCAAAACACAATTAAAGTGGGGCGAAAATCCCACTTTAACAATCTGCGATTCAAAAGAAGAGAATTCTTGGGACTGGATCACTTTGCATGTGTAGTTATCTCTGAGCACAAAAGCCAGACCACCCACCACTGCGACTGGGGGCGGGGCTTCCCGACAGCAGAGCATCTATCTGGGCAGAGTAAACTCTTCCTCTCTCTGCCACGTCTCAGAAAGACGCATGATATCCCGTTTTTCTCTTGAGAAAAGATCGTTCAATGAAAAAGGAATTATTCGCATTTGAACGAGCGTTCAACAGGCCAACGTGGAGTGTGAATGACGTCACGAAGGCAGTGTCTATGTTGCGCAGCGGGATTGGTCGAAGGCACATCCAGCGGTCACGCGGATTCCAGCTGGTCGGAAGTACATGATGGCGACGTAAACCCCTGACCACAACTTCAGTGCTGTGGAGGGTCCAGGGCACTAGTCCAAGCAGGCAGCGACGTGGACACACACACTGCGGCACGCCTTCCCTTAACCTGGATACTGGACCGCGAGACGAGGTTGACAGATGTAAACAAACACAGGTGCTGTGGACTTCTTCAAATGAAATATGTTAAACCGAGAAAGTCCTATTTGCAGGCGTGGACGGGGTCCTGCAGCAGTAGTCCCTTGCCAGTGACGGAGCGGACTTTAAATAATCCAAGATATACGTTATAGATCTGGTTGGAAAAGTTAATGTTAGTCCACCTGGGTAGGTTAGCTAGCGTGGACCAGATGGAGTTGATTGTAGTGTCGTCGATGTGGTAGTTTTGTCCGGCTCCACGGTGAATGTTTAAAAAAAAACATTTTTTAAGCTTCTCAGGTGGAATTCTTTCCCATTCTTGCTTGATGTACAGCTTAAGATGTTCAACAGTCCGGGGGTCTCCGTTGTGGTATTTTAGGCTTCATAATGCGCCACACATTTTCAATGGGAGACAGGTCTGGACTACAGGCAGGCCAGTCTAGTACCCGCACTCTTTTACTATGAAGCCACGTTGATGTAACACGTGGCTTGGCATTGTCTTGCTGAAATAAGCAGGGGCGTCCATGGTAACGTTGCTTGGATGGCAACATATGTTGCTCCAAAACCTGTATGTACCTTTCAGCATTATTGGCGCCTTCACAGATGTGTAAGTTACCCATGTCTTGGGCACTAATACACCCCCATACCATCCCAGATGCTGGCTTTTCAACTTTGCGCCTATAACAATCCGGATGGTTCTTTTCCTCTTTGGTCCGGAGGACACAACGTCCGCAGTTTCCAAAAACAATTTGAAATGTGGACTCGTCAGACCACAGAACACTTTTCCACTTTGTATCAGTCCATCTTAGATGAGCTCAGGCCCAGCAAAGCCGACGGCGTTTCTGGGTGTTGTTGATAAACAGTTTTCGCCTTGCATAGGAGAGTTTTAACTTGCACTTACAGATGTAGCGACCAACTGTAGTTACTGACAGTGGGTTTCTGAAGTGTTCCTGAGCCCATGTGGTGATATCCTTTACACACTGATGTCGCTTGTTGATGCAGTACAGCCTGAGGGATCGAAAGTCACTGGCTTAGCTGTTTACGTGCAGTGATTTCTCCAGATTCTCTAAACCCTTTGATGATATTACGGACTGTAGAGGTTGAAATACCTAAATTCCTTGCAATAGCTGGTTGAGAAAGGTTTTTCTTAAACTGTTCAAAAATTTGCTCAAGCATTTGTTGACAAAGTGGTGACCCTTGCCCCATCCTTGTTTGTGAATGACTGAGCATTTCATGGAATCTACTTTTATACCCAATCATGGCACCCACCTGTTCCCAATTTGCCTGTTCACCTGTGGGATGTCCTTTCCCAACTTCTTTGTCACGTGTAGCTGGCATCAAATTCTAAAGTTAATGATTATTTGCACAAAAAAAAAAGTTTATCAGTTTGAACATCAAATATGTTGTCTTTGTAGCATATTCAACTGAATATGGGTTGAAAATGATTTGCAAATCATTGTATTCCGTTTATATTTACATCTAACACAATTTCCCAACTCATATGGAAACGGGGTTTGTATTAAAAAGGACAGGACGTGAGGTTTCTCATTGTCATCCCATTGGATTGAGTTTTTTCTTGCCCTGATGTGGGATCTGAGCCGAGGATGTCGTTGTGGCTTGTGCAGCCCTTTGAGACACTCGTGATTTAGGCCTTGTGGAGGTCGTTCCCTACCCATTCCCCTGATATCACGCCAGGAGTCAGTTGTGCCGTTTCACCAAGCCTTTAATCACCATGTGTTTCAATTAATCTTTTCAGTACAATCTTTTCAGATGTGTGTCTCTCTCTCCTCCCCCCTCCTCCGCTGGCCGCTCACTGTTAAAGACAACAGATGATCAGATTAACACGTACCACCTGCGAAATCTAATCACCTGCCAGCTGCGTCTCGCCGTCCCGCAAATGCCCCGCCCCTAGTCGACGGCGCTCCGCCCTCAACACCATCGACTGAGGCGGTGACCTTTTGCTCCTGCAGTGCGCTAATCACAACCTCCCCCCACATACCTCCACCGCCAGACTTAGGCCGGGACATCATCCGGCCGCGCCAACTCCCCCCCCACCCCCGCCTGAGAGCGGGAGAGGAAGTCTGCCACGGCCATCTGCGCCCCCGGCCTATGGATCACTCTGAAATTGTAGGGTTGTAAAGCGAGATACCACCGGGTGATCCGCGCGTTGGCATCCTTCATGCGGTGGAGCCACTGGAGGGGCTTGTGGTCCGAGCAGAGGCTGAACGGGCGTCCCAGCAGATAGTACCGGAGGGCACCGACCGCCCACCGGATGGCGAGGCACTCCCTTTCCACAGTGCTGTATCTGGCCTCCCTTTCCGATAACTTTCTGCTGATGTACAGGACCGGGTGGTCGGTGCCCCCCCGCTGCTGGGATAAAACGGCTCCCAGTCCTCTGCCCGACGCGTCCGCCTGCAAACAAAATGGGATAGAAAAATCAGGCATGCGCAGTACCGGCTCCTCGCAAAGTGCTTTCCTCACCTTCTCGAATGGCTACTGGCACTGCCCCGTCCACTGGACCAGATCCGGAGCACCTTTTCGGGTGAGGTCAGTTAGTGGGCTGGTCAGGTCCGCAAACCAGGGAATGAACCTCCGGTAGTAGCCCACCAACCCTAAAAACTGCCTCACCTCCTTTTTCGTCTTCGGGGTCGGGCAGGCCGCAACTGCTGCGGTTTTTTCTACCTGACGCCGAACCTGACCTTCCCCCAAGTGGTACCCCAGATACTGTACCTCCCTCCGGCCAACCGCGCACTTCGCCGGGTTGGCGGTGAGCCCCGCCCGCCTCAGGGACTCGAGCACCGCCCCCACCCTCTGCACATGCTCCGCCCAGCTGTTCCCCTGGATGATGACATCATCCAGATAGGCTGCAGCATATGCAGCGTGGGGCCGCAGCACCCGGTCCATGAGTCTCTGAAATGTGGCGGGCGCACCGAACAAGCCGAACGGAAGGGTCACGAATTGGTATAAACCTTCCGGAGTGGAGAATGACGTTTTTTCCTTAGACTCTGGAGACAAGGGAATCTGCCAGTAGCCCTTAGTCAAATCCAGTGTCGTAAAAAACCGAGCAGTGCCCAACCGGTCCAGGAGCTCGTCGACCCGGGGCATTGGATAGGCGTCAAAACGTGACACATCATTTACCTTGCGGTAGTCCACACAGGACCGCACAGACCCATCTTTCTTCCCCACCAGAACTATGTGGCTGCACCACGCACTGTGTGACTCTTCTATCACTCCCAATTCCAGCATGGCTTTTAATTCTTCCCGAACTACTTTGCACTTGTGTTCGGGCAGCCTGTAGGGCCGAGACCTCACCGTCACGCCTGGGCTGGTCTCTATGTGATGCTGGGTGAGAGTCGTGCGGCCTGGCAGGGGGGAGAACACGTCAGCAAAATGCTGCTGCAATTTGGCCACATCTGCTTTCTGTGACGGCGTCAGATGATTATCACAGCGGAGAGGAAAGGGGGGAACCTCCGGCCCCAGCTCCTCGCCTTCCGCTATCGCCGTCACCATGGAGACAGGCTCCGCTTCCCTCCAACCTTTTAGTAGGTTGAGGTGGTATATTTGTGTTGCCCCACCCCGGTCAGACCGCCTGACCTCGTAATCCACGTCACCTACTCGCCGTGTGACCACAAAGGGTCCCTGCCACCTGGCGAGTAATTTGGAGCTGGATGTTGGGAGTAATATAAGTACTTTCTCTCCCGGTGAAAATTGTCTGAGTTTCGTCCCCTTGTTATACAGGCGCTGCTGACGTTCTTGGGCTTGGAGCAAATTCTCACTTGACAAGTGCCCCAAAGTGTGGAGTTTTGCTCTCAAGTCCATGACGTACTGAATTTCATTTTTACTGGGGCTTGGACCTTCCTCCCAGCTTTCTTTAACTAGGTCCAGTACCCCGCGCGGCTTCCTGCCGAACAACAGTTCAAATGGAGAAAATCCTGTTAAGGCCTGAGGAACCTCCCGCACTGCAAATAACAGGGGATCCAATCATTTATGCCAATTTGGTTTGTCCTCGTGTACGAACTTCCGGATCATGGATTTCAAGGTTCTATTCAACCGATCTACCAGCCCATCAGTCTGCGGGTGGTAAACGCTGGTCCGAATAGATTTGATCCCCAATAATCCGTACAGCTCCTTTAACGTGCGTGACATAAAGGACGTGCCCTGGTCAGTTAGAATCTCTTTCGGGATTCCAACTCGGGAGATAACTTGAAATAGTGCCTGCGCGACACTCTTTGCAGAGATGGAGCGCAGTGGCACTGCTTCGGGATAGCGCGTTGCATAATCCACCAGGACTAGTGCAAAGCGATATCTCTGGGTGCTCGGGTGAAATGGTCCGACGAGGTCCATGCCAATTCGCTCAAACGGGACCTCTATTCGCCAGGAGCTGGCCGCAAAGGTGCTCTAGGGGTGGCCGGGGCAGGCCGCGCACCAGCGGCGCACGTCTACCCGAATGCCCGGCCAATAGAACCGGACCATTATCCGATTGAGTGTTTTATCATAACCCATGTGACCGGCCTTCGGGTTAAAATGCGCCGCCTGGAAAATCATTTCCCGACGGCTTTTTGGCACCAACAATTGGGTGATTCCCTCCCCTGTCTGAGTGTCACGACTCACTCTGTATAACCTGTCCCTAATCAATGCAAAGTGAGGGAAATCCCGCGCTGTCCCCGGGCGAACCCGCTGCCCATCAATTGAAATCACTTGGTCCCAGGTCGCGCGCAGAGTGTCATCTCGAGACTGCTCGAGTGGAAAATCATCCATGGGGCGCCATTGGGGAACCGGGGAAGCCTCCTGCGAAGCCCCCGCTGGCTCCCCTTCCCCCTTCCCCCCGGCAGCGTCGGATAATCTCGCGTCGCCGATGAGAACAGCGCGGACACTCCCTTTTCCTACCGGTCGTGAACGCACCCCTGCGCACTGCTTTATTAACCCGTTAAATCCCGCCCAATTTGTTCCCAAGATTAAGGGGTGCGCCAGGCGCGAATTTACCGCCACCTTACCACTATGTTTTTCCTCTTTAAAAAAAATGTCCACCGGCACGATAGGGTACTCGTGAATATCCCCATGCACACATTTAACCCGCACCCGTGTAGCCTTTCTCAACGCCCCGGGTCGAACCAGGTTTTGGTGAATCATGGTCTGCTCTCAGCCCGAATCCACCATCGCCCGGTGTATACTCCCTTGTATCCTTACCGGTACATAGTATGTCTCTCCTGGCCCGGGGGAGGGTGCTGGAGGGTCGCCAACCCGGATCACCTGCCCCACTTCCATCGCTGGACACTCCCGCTGCAGGTGTCCTAGCCGCCCACACCTCCAGCACACCTGCCCCGGCATTCGAGGTGCCGTTTGCGGGGGAAACGCAGTGTCCGCAGCGGCCTGGCCCTGAGGAGGAGAAAGCAGACTTGGGTTGCGTCGTGGCCGTGCCCACGGCTGGGCTCCTTCTGCTGGCAGCGCCCGCATCCTGCGCGGCGCCGGGACTGGCCGCTCCGCTCCTCCTGCAGCCTTCTCCTCCTTCCCCTTCTCCCGGTGTACGGCCGGGTGGTCCTCCGCCAAGGCTACCGCCGCTGCTACGCCTTGTGGCCGATGGTAGCGGACCCACGCTGACGTACGCGCCGGGATTGCCTCCAGGAATTGTTCCAGGATGATCTGCTCGATCACCTCCTCTATTCTTCCGGGTTGTAGCCATCTGGTCGCCGCGTCTCTCAACTGTTGGCCCAGGGCGAAAGGCCGCTCCTCCTGTCCGAGTCTCATGGTCTGGAACCGGCGTCTGTGGTCCTCTTTGGACCCTCCTGTCCGGTCCAACACTGCCCTCCTCACGGGACGCTGGTGGCAGGCTGAGCGCCGCTCGCTGCGCCTCTCCCACCAGTAACGGTAGCAGCTGCACCGCCCACTCTTCCTCTGGCCATGCGCATGCCTTCGCTGTTGCCTGAAACATGTCCATGAAACTTTGCGCGTCTTCTGTCTCTGCCATCCTGTGCATCCCCACCGTCGTCAATGCCGGCCTCGCTGCTGGGGTTGTCCCCGCTCCGGACCTTTCCGTGAGCGCTCGCAGGATCTGGCTCTGCTCTGCAATTTGGGCCTGCATCGCCTCATTCTGCCGGTGGTTCGCCGTCGACACCTCCGCCAGGAGCTGTCCCAGCGCCTCTATGGGGCTTGGTGACGACATCGCAGCCTTTCTTCTTTACGTTGGGTGCCAGATGTGGAGGTCGTTCCCTACCCGTTCCCCTGATATCACGCCAGGAGTCAGTTGTGCCGTTTCACCAAGCCTTTAATCACCATGTGTTTCAATTTATCTTTTCAGTATAATCTTTTCAGATGTGTGTCTCTCTCTCCTCCCCTCTCCTCCGCTGGCCGCTCACTGTTAAAGACAACAGATGATCAGATCCTGCAGTGCGCTAATCCCAACCTCCCCCCACAGGCCTATATAAGTAAACATTGATTGGTTGATTGATTGAGGACAGTCCTCAAAAGCACAGCAAGATTGTTAATCCACATGATGGATGGGCAGATGTTACGTTAACCAAAACAGCAGTAGCCGAGACCAAGTGAGTGAAACGCCAACACGTCAGCAATAGGTAACGTTTGAGCGGCCTTAAAGAAGCAAACAGCACCACGTTGGTCAAAAGTAGAAGATCTGCGATAAACTTTGCAGATAAAAGCATCGAAAAAGAAACAACCAGAAAACACAGGAAAGCAGCGGCAGCTAACCGCACTACTGTTCACCCAAAACGGAACCGGGTAGTACCTGTAATAGCTTGCTAAGTGCAAAAATACATAAACCTACTTGCATAGCGTGGCGAGCAGGCATTTTTGATAGAATTTTCTTGCTTTCCAAAACCACAGACACTTTTCCCCCAGTCGCCATTAACTTGCGGCTGTCTATCTACTAACTCACATCAATGGCTAAAAGAGTTTGCTATTATAGTATTTCCCGACATGTTATTTTACTTGCCAATTTCATCTTCTTAGCTGGTTACTCTCTGCAGTAACGCGGTCCCAATTAGACTTATGTTAAAGGCCTACTGAAACCCACTACTACCGACCACGCAGTCTGATAGTTTATATATCAATGATGAAATCTTAACATTGCAACACATGCCAATACGGCCGGGTTAGATTAGTAAAGTGCAATTTAAAATTTATTGCGAAATATCCTGCTGAAAACGTCTCGGTATGATGACGTTTGCGCGTGACGTCACGGATTGTAGCGGACATTTTGGGACAGCATTGTGGCTAGCTATTAAGTCGTCTATTTTCATCGCAAAATTCCACTGTGTTGGTGAATCTTTTGCAATTTGTTTAATGAACAATGGAGATAGCAAAGAATAAAGCTGTAGGTGGGAAGCGGTGTATTAGCGGACGGCTGCAGCAACACAAACGCGTAGCCGGTGTTTCATTGTTTTCATTCCCGAACGATGACAGTCAAGCTTTACGATTGGCCTGGGACAACAGAGACTCTTACCAGGAGGACTTTGAGTTGGATACGCATGCTTGTGGAGATGGGACAACAGAGACTCTTACCAGGAGGACTTTGAGTTGGATACGCGCTACCGTGAGTACGCAGCTGCGGCTTCCAAACATTTTATTGCGTGCCCGTACGTGCGTGCCGCTATGTGCATGTCACGTACGTAACTTTGGGGAAATATATGTGCTGTATGAACTTTGCGGAGGTGAACGGTACTTTGGGCTGTGGGATTGAGTGTGTTGTGCGGGTGTTTGATTTGTATTGGCGGGTTATATGGACGGGAGGGGGGAGGTGTTTGTTGTGCGGGATTAATTTGTGGCATATTAAATATAAGCCTGGTTGTGTTGTGGCTAATAGAGTATATATATGTCTTGTGTTTATTTATTGTTTTAGTCATTCCCAGCTGAATCGCAGGTCCCACCCGCCTCTCACAGCATCTTCCCTATCTGAATCGCTTCCACTGACCTCTAGTCCTTCACTCTCACTTTCCTCATCCACAAATCTTTCATCCTCGCTCAAATTAATGGGGAAATCGTCGCTTTCTCGGTCCGAATCGCTCTCGCTGCTCGTGGCCATGATTGTAAACAATGTGCAGATGTGAGGAGCTCTACAACCTGTGACGTCACGCTACTTCCGGTACAGGCAAGGGTTTTTTTTATCAGCGACCAAAAGTTGTGAACTTTATCGTCGACGTTCTCTACTAAATCCTTTCAGCAAAAATATAGCAATATTGCGAAATGATCAAGTATGACACATAGAATGGATCATCTATCCCCGTTTAAATAAGAAAATCTCATTTCAGTAGGCCTTTAAAGTGTATGAAGGATTTGTTATAATTTTCTTGTTTTACTACTTTACATTCAAGCTATTTTAGCTCCACATTTGAGCTATTTTAGCATGTCCTCCTCTCCACCCCCATTCTCTAGATCAGCCTTTTAGGACCGTCTCTATTACTTTATTTAGCTAACATAAATAATCGATAACAATTTTCCCCACCTCTAATCCGTATAAACATCCAGTGAGTGGGGTGATAACAACCTGTGACCCTTTCCACTAAAATATCACCATGTCTACTCTTTGACAGCCAAAACAAGATGCTTGGTTCCGCCCCCCTTTTCTTTGCAAGGATTATGAGTCATTCTTCTGCGATGAGGTGGCGACTTGTCCAGGGTGTACCCCGCCTTCCGCCCAATTGCAGCTGAGATAGGCTCCAGCGCCCCCCGCGACTCCGAAGGGAATAAGCGATAGAAAATGGATGGATGGATGAGTCATTCTTCATTTAAATGGGAATATATGAACATCCTGGAAGGCTGCATCCTTATGACAGCAGACATTGTACAGTAAGTGATGTTTTGTTATGTTTGTTGGCTAATATAAAATCTGCAGTGAGTAAAATAATCAGTAATGTGTAATCAGTAATGGGAGGGAGGGAGGGGGGGGGGGTGGGGTGCGTGTTAGAAATGAATGTGGCGTGTAAGCTTAAAATGATCAAAACACATAAATATTAAATGTTATTATAAATGTGAAAATATACATTACTACATTACATATATACTTGCTGTACATCATGTATATAAAACCTTAATGGAGGTGTTTGGATGTTTTGTAAGGGCTTTGTAGGCAGAATAAAGAGGCTCCCATAGGCTTGTACGTATGTATGTATGTATATATGAGTCGGGGAACAGAGCCAGGTAAGTGTAAAGTAATGAATGATAGATACAGTGCACCAGGTGTGCATGCATGATCGTGTAGATTGTGTATTTACAGTGGGATTTTTTGACAACACGGGCAAATGTTTCAATAAAGTCATGAAGCACATCCTGGAGAAGATGTCCTCGTTTGCACAGGCATTGTTTTATTCAAAACTGCTCCCATTATGCCACATGGAGCCAAAGTTCCACTGACAGGATGTTTATAATGAAGGCTCATTCATGAATTGGAGATGTCTGTCTTGTGTCAGTCTTCCAGTGAGACATTTTGCTTTTCAAACAATGTGCTGTATGCAAAGTTATTGTTGAAAACTTCCAGAAAGGTTAATGACAGACGTTCCCTGTGTTTTTGATTTTTTGTCCTCTCAGAAGAGAATTCAAGAGGTCTGAGGTAACCGATGTTGGATGAAAAGGCCGTATTTATGTCAATAGTGTAATGGGGTTGAAGTCAGGGCTTAGGTTTTGCACAGCAAGCTCATTCATGTACAAACCCCGTTTCCATATGAGTTGGGAAATTGTGTTAGATATCAATATAAACGGAATACAATGATTTGCAAATTCTTTCCAACCCATATTCAATTGAATGCACTACAAAGACAAGATATTTGATGTTCAAACTCATAAACTTAATTTTTTTTTTGCAAATAATAATTGACTTAGAATTTCATGGCTGCAACACGTGCCAAAGTAGTTGGGAAAGGGCATGTTCACCACTGTGTTACATGGCCTTTCCTTTTAACAACACTCGTTTGGGAACTGAGGAGACACATTTTTGAAGCTTCTCAGGTGGAATTCTTTCCCATTCTTGCTTGATGTACAGCTTAAGTTGTTCAACAGTCCGGGGGTCTCCGTTGTGGTATTTTAGGCTTCATAATGCGCCACACATTTTCAATGGGAGACAGGTCTGGACTACAGGCAGGCCAGTCTAGTACCCGCACTCTTTTACTATGAAGCCATGTTGATGTAACACGTGGCTTGGCATTGTGTCTTGCTGAAATAAGCAGGGGCGTCCATGGTAACGTTGCTTGGATGGCAACATATGTTGCTCCAAAACCTGTATGTACCTTTCAGCATTAATGGCGCCTTCACAGATGTGTATGTTACCCATGTCTTGGGCACTAATACACCCCCATACCATCACAGATGCTGGCTTTTCAACTTTGCGCCTAAAACAATCCGGATGGTTCTTTTCCTCTTTGGTCCGAAGGACACGACGTCCACAGTTTCCAAAAACAATTTGAAATGTGGACTCGTCAGACTACAGAACACTTTTCCACTTTGTATCAGTCCATCTTATATGAGCTCAGGCCCAGCGAAGCCGACGGCGTTTCTGGGTGTTGTTGATAAACGGTTTTCGCCTTGCATAGGAGAGTTTTAACTTGCATTTACAGATGTAGCGACCAACTGTAGTTACTGACAGTGGGTTTCTGAAGTGTTCCTGAGCCCATGTGGTGATATCCTTTACACACTGATGTCGCTTGTTGATGCAGTACAGCCTGAGGGATCGAAGGTCACGGGCTTAGCTGCTTACGTGCAGTGATTTCTCCAGATTCTCTGAACCCTTTGATGATATTACGGACCGTAGATGGTGAAATACCTAAATTCCTTGCAATAGCTGGTTGAGAAAGGTTTTTCTTAAACTGTTCAACAATTTGCTCACGCATTTGTTGACAAAGTGGTGACCCTCGCACCATCCTTGTTTGTGAATGACTGAGCATTTCATGGATTCTACTTTTATACCCAATCATGGCACCCACCTGTTCCCAATTTGCCTGTTCACCTGTGGGATGTTCCAAATAAGTGTTTGATGAGCATTGCTCAACTTTATCAGTATTTATTGCCACCTTTCCCAACTTCTTTGTCACATGTTGCTGGCATCAAATTCTAAAGTTAATGATTATTTGCAAAAAAAATAATGTTTATCAGTTTGAACATCACATATGTTGTCTTTGTAGCATATTCAACTGAATATGGGTTGAGAATGATTTGCAAATCATTGTATTCCATTTGTATTTACATCTAACACAATTTCCCAACTCATATTTGTAAGTAATGCAAAGACAACAACAACACATTTTTTTTGGTAAAAAACATACTTTGACTTCTGCTGTTCATTACTATCTTTTTATATCAGAAATTGTTAAGCCCAAACGTACGTAATCATGCCACCAGACAAGAAATGTATTGTGATCTAAAGTAGTCATAAATCAAGTTAATAGAACATTCACATAGAAAATGTATGACTGGAATTTCCTTCCCAGACATGTTAGGCTGATAAAAAAAAACCTGTTCATTTAAAATTGTATTTTAAAGTCTTATGTTCTGTAAGATAAATCACTAACCTGATGATTGATCGATCCATCATTACTTGTATAGCCCTTAACCACAGATGTCTCAAAGGGCTGCACAAGCCACCACGACATCCTCGACTCAGATCCCACATCAATTGATTGCACATGTTACATAAGCCTTTGTGTACGATCCTATGCTATGTTACACTTCTAAAGCCTAAGGCCACCTACTCAGTGGCCTAGTGGTTAGAGTGTCCACCCTGAGTTGTGAGTTCAAACCCCGGCCGAGTCATACCAAAGACTATAAAAATGGGACCCATTACCTCCCTGCTTGACACATTAAGGGTTGGAATTGGGGGTTAAATCACCAAAAATTATTCCCAGGACACAACGGTCGTGGCTAGGATGGCGGAAGCTGGATTCGGACCAGGAACCCGGATGGTCGCTCTACCATTTGAGCCACGCCGCCCCCAAAGATTGGCGAATGAAGACATTCAACCACACTAACAAGCCTCTGGAGGAGAGGCATGCTGCTACCAAAATGATGACATTGAGATTGGTGATGGGGAAATCTGACATATTGCTGAGCAAAATGAAAGCAGTTGGTTATGACAACAGGTCCAACATGATGGCAGCCGTGCAAACGCTGGAAAAAGAATACTGTTGGGCTTTAGTCCGCTGCACTGGGCACATCCTCCAGATCATAGCCAACGGTGTTCTCAAATATCCCAGCATCAGCAAAGCAATTGATGCTCCAAGAAACCTCATGGAAAATTTCAAGAGAAGTGATCTGGCCAATACCAAACTAGAAAAAGAAGAACCAGCAACAAATGAACACCCGGTAAGCTGATCCAGGATGTCAGTACATCCTACATGATAGACTCCTGGAAGAGGGCTGGCCAGTCATTACAACTCTATCGTACCCTGAACTAAGTCCATTGTGCAAAGACTACTTCGGCTTGAAGCCAGATCAGTGGACGCTGCTTGACGAGCTGGTGAAAGGATTTCAGCCGTTTGTCTGTGGACAGAAGTCACCTCAGCAGAGAGAGACAACCCTCTTGTTCTTGCAGCTTTCACTGACCCAATATTCAGAAAGCTGAAGTTTGAAAGAAACGGTTGAAGTTCTTATCAAACAAGCAAAGGAGAAGACTGGAATACAAAATGGATGTGACCCTGAGCTACAGCAGAAAAGGGCGAGTATTCCCGGGGGAACCTCAGCACTGGATAACCTGCTTAAGTCTGACACAGACAGTCTGAGTGAGGGAGAGGAGGAAACACCCAGGAGGACCAAAAGATCCTAATGGTGAGAAATAAAATCCAGATGTTCTTCACAGAGCCAGCAATATCCAAAAAGGAAGACCCTCGCATATGGTGGAAGGAGTATGAGTGGAGTTTTCCCACACTGTCAGAGTTGGCAAAGTCTCTTCAAATATGTTGTCTTTGTAGCATATTCAACTGAATATGGGTTATGCAAATCATTGTATTCCGTTTATATTTACATCTAACACAATTTCCCTACTCATATAGAAACGGGGTTTGTAGTATTTCTCCTGCAATGGTCATGTGGTGACATCAATGATGGTATTTAGAGAGGTAATCATTGAAGTCGGACATCACTGAAGGCCTAGGTGGGAAACGCACGGCCTGCCACTGCTACATACCAATGTATTAATGTCATGGTCTAGGTAATTTTGGGTACTGTTTGGGAACAACATTCAAACCATAAAACTACGTAGCCAATAAATACAAGTATTTAATAAAAATATGATATACAATTTCATAAATTTTAGGATAGCAAAACAATGCAGGAAAGTGCAACAGTAAGATTTTAAAGAGTGTCAATGATTATTTATAATTTAGTGCTGTCAAACTTTTTAAATCAGATAATCACACTTTTGCATGTTCATTAATTGTGATTAATCACAGTCAATTAGTTGCTTGCATAATTAAAATTATTTTAAAAGGGAACTGCACATTTTTAGGATTTTTGCTCATCGTTCACAATCATGAGAGACAAGAAGACTTTTTTTTGCATTCTAACATATAAACATCGGCTCGTTCTTGGTGACTGGCAATGCCTCCCTCGCGCTTCCTGATCCTCGACTCCTCGCTTGCCCCGGACTACGACGACTCTCTCTCCTGCCTCTCGACCCCGCTTCCGCCCCTGGACAACTCTGCCTGTCTAGTCCTTGTCGGACAGCACTGCTCCTCCCAACACGCACCTCCAACATTTATGGTAAAACCCTCCAGTTAAATACTACACATAGTCTTACACCATACACACTCTTGGATCTAGTTCACACTCAATTTCCTTAGTTTATATTATTCTATGGTTTCCATCCATTTTCTACCGCTTATTCCCTTCGGGGTCGCGGGGGGCGCTGGAGCCTATCTCAGCTACAATCGGGCGGAAGGCGAGGTACACCCTGGACAAGTCGCCACCTCATCGCAGGGCCAACACAGATAGACAGACAACATTCACACTCACATTCACACACTAGGGCCAATTTTAGTGTTGCCAATCAACTTATCCCCAGGTGCATGTCTTTGGAGGTGGGAGGAAGCCGGAGTACCCGGAGGGAACCCACGCAGTCACGGGGAGAACATGCAAACTCCACACAGAAAGATCCAGAGCCCGGAATTGAACCCCAGACTACTCAGCACCTTCGTATTGTGAGGCAGACGCACTAACCCCTCTGCCACCGTGCTGCCTATTCCATGGTTTGATTATTATATATATATATATATATAGTTAATACATATATAGTTAATATATGTATATATATATATATATATATATATATATATATATATATATATATATATATATATATATATATATATATATATATATATATATATATATATATATATATAGTTAAAATATCTAAAATATATATATAGAGCTAAATCACCCTCTAGTGTCTGTTGCCGTCACCTTCCCCTGCAAACCATAACAGTGATGACAGGTTAGTGCTGATTATTAGAGATGTTTGATAATATCGGACTGCCGATATTATCGGCCGATAAATGCTTTAAAATGTATTATCGGAAAATATCGGTATCGGTTTCAAAAAGTAAAATGTATGACTTTTTAAAACGCCGCTGTACGGAATGGTACACGGACGTAGGGAGAAGTACAGAGCAGTTGCGTCTCCCAGTCATACTTGCCAACCCTCCCGATTTTCCCGGGAGACTCCCGAATTTCAGTGCCCCTCCCGACAATCTCCCGGGGCAACCTTTCTCCCGATTTCTACCCAGACAACAATATTGGAGGCGTGCCTTAAAGGCACTGCATTTGCGTGCCGGCCCAATCACATAATATCTACGGCTTTTCACACACACAAGTGAATGCAAGGCAAACTTGGTCAACAGCCATACAGGTCACACTGAGGGTGTCCGTATAAACAACTTTAACACTGTCACAAATATGCGCCACACTGTGAACCCACACCAAACAAGAATGACAAACACATTTCGGAAGAACATCCGCACCGTAACACAACATAAACACAACAGAACAAATACCCAGAACCCCTTGCAGCACTAACTCTTCCGGGACGCTACAATATACACCCCCCGCTACCCCCCCCCCCCCCCCCCACCTCATGCATGTCCCAAATTCCAAGCTGCTGTTTTGAGGCATATTACAAAAAATAATGCACTTTGTGACTTCAATAATAAATATGGCAGTGCCATGTTGGCATTTTTTTCCATAACTTGAGTTGATTTATTTTGGAAAACCTTGTTACATTGTTTAATGCATCCAGCGGGGCATCACAACAAAATTAGGCATAATAATGTGTTAATTCCACGACTGTATATATCGGTATCGGTTGATATCGGAATCGGTATTTAAGAGTTGGACAATATCGGAATATCGAATATCGGCAAAAAAGCCATTATCTCTACTGATTATGATTAATAATAAGCTCTAACATTAACAATATTTAAGCCAAAATGCCATATAGGGATTTCTTAACTGAAAGCTACACTTTTTAGTGTACTTAGTTATAAAATATATTGAATCCCTCAATCTTTCACAGCATGCTCTTGTCAACCTTAAAATGCTAAAAACTCACTACCCCGCCGATTCAAACAAGGCCTGGAGGTGATGAAGTGAAAACATGTATAATGCATGCACATGCTGCTTGTGTTCCAGGGTTTTTAGAAAGTTGACAGCTATGTGTGTAGGGCAAATGTCAAATGCCCCCAACGGCTTGAGCAGGTTCAAGTACAACAGCTGGAAGCGGAATAATTTAAGTTCACAGTGCAGCAGAGACAACAGGCACCCCGTGATGAATGCTCTCAGTCTGGGTGGTTTGCTAATGGGTCCCAAGTCATTCTGAAGTCAAATCCAACATTCGGCGGAGTGAATCCACTACACAGGGACTGAAAGTACCGTTGTCATGGGAGCAGTATGCTAAATCAAAATATGGAAAAGATTAAGCAAAATAAATGTAACTTTTGAGTTTTGGATTCGCCCCCGGATGAAGAGACAGAAAAGGTTAAGTAATAATGGTTTGCTTACGGGTCCATAAGCGCACTATACAAGACTCCGACCTTCTCAGAAGACGACTACAGATGACGGTGCGTTGCTCGACCAAATGATAGAAAAAGGCTAAAGGCGAGAACAAAAGGGCAGCAGTAGCTTAGCAACAATACCGGCAGGAAAGACGGAAGATAATAGACCAAGCACAAAAACATGTCGCTAAAAAGACAGGAACATAGAACTGTGATGAAAGAAACTTTCGGCGGTGATGGAGCGAACACATAATTTACAGTGGTTGTTAAACTTTTTACACCAAGTACCACCTCAGAAAAAACTCGGCCCTCCAAGTACGACCATAATGATCAACATTGAAATGCAGTAGCATAGTTGGCCTAGGTATTGACGGAGATAGATATCTACATATATCCATATTTAAGAGTTATTTCTTTTTATAGTCATGTTTGAAATAACTAGTGTTCCATCTTGCGTTCTTTCTGTTTTTTCTTCATCTCATGACCGATGGTACACTTTGGACTAGCTTGAGCTCGGAATGCAGGGAGTAACAATAGTCATTTTTATTTGTTATCTCATCCTGTCTATAGCTAAGGATAACAATAGACATGTGTATTCGTTCTTGAGGGTGGGGGCGAGGGACATATTGAAGAACACAGCACTGGGGTAATGTTTTTCAGAACAACTTGGCTGCGCAATTTGAATGTGATGTCCTAGGCTGGTCTCTTCAAAGCTTTGAAAATAAATGACAAAATACCTATTCTGTTCTGGTGATAATTCAACTCAGCTTATATGTCATCAAAAGAACTTGGGATTGACCAGTAACTTAAATTCCCTTGGAGGAACATCTGGTCCAAACGCAACAGTATTCATTAAAAACAAGGCAGAGGTTTTTATTTAAGAATAATGTTTGATATTTTGGCCATTTGAATTGTAGCACTTTTTAAACGTTTGAATATAGGAAAATAAGCACTGTACTTTAAGCAACTGTTTTTTTTTTTTTTGGCGGACCACTAAATCAGGGGTTTGGCAACCCAAAATGTTGAAAGAGCCATATTGGACCAAAAATGCAAGAAAAAAAATCTGTCTGGAGCCACACAAAATTAAAAGCCTTATGTAAGTGTTATAATGAAGGCAACTCAAGATGAAAGTGTCTATATGAGCTATAGGGACGGCGTGGCGAAGTTGGTAGAGTGGCTGTGCCAACAATCGGAGTGTTGCTGGTTACTGGGGTTCAATTCCCACCTTCTACCTTCCTAGTCACGTCCGTTGTGTCCTTGGGCAAGACACTTCACCCTTTGCCTCTGATGGCTGCTGGTTAGCGCCTTGCATGGCAGCTCCCGCCATCAGTGTGTGAATGTGTGTGTGAATGAGTAAATGTGGAAATACTGTCAAAGCTCTTTGAGTACCTTGAAGGTAGAAAAGCGCTATACAAGTATAACCCATTTATCATTTATATTAGCCTACTATCAAAATGAGTATGTGTCGCAGGCTAAGGGCTAATCTTTGTTGACAGAAATGTTGAAATGTAATATTTATTTTACACATTTTTACAACATTGGAAAACATTAGTAAAAGGGAGGCTACTCAGAAGGTGAGATAACTCCTGGAAATGACAGGCTTTTAATGGCCAAAGGTATAGATGTGTGTGTCCAAGTTAAAGGAAACGTCAGGCTGTCTTCTTCTAATGGATTTATTACAATCTTTGCAAGCCGGGTAACGTTTGCTGTGGTCTGGAACAACATGGCACACAAACAACGCTGTGCAGTGCGAAGCTTAACGCGGTGGTTGTCAAACTTTTTACACCAAGTACCGCCTCAGAAAAAACTCTGCCCTCCAAGTACGACCATATTGATCAACATTAAAATGCAGTAGCGTAGTTGGCCTAGGTATTCATTAAAAACAAGGCAGAGGTTTTATGTAAGAAGAATGTTTACTTTTTTGGCCACTGTAATATTACACACCGTTTGAATAGTAACACTTTTCAAACGTTTCAATTTAGGAAAATGAAGGACTGTGATTCAATCATCCCATCCTTTCATTTTCTACCGCTTGTCAAATTGATTTTTTTTGGTGTACCACTAGATCAGGGGTTTGGCAACCCAAAATGTTGAAAGAGCCACTTGGGACCAAGAATACCAAAACAAAATCTGTCTGGAGCCACAAAAAAAATAAAAGCCTTATATAAGTGTTATAATGAAGGCAAAACATGATGTAAGTTTTTATATTAGCTGTATTAGCCTACTATCAAAATTACTTTAAAAGTCTTATATAAGTGTTATAATAAAGGCAACACATGATGTAAGTGTCTGTAATAGTTATATTAGCCTACCATCAAAATGAGTATGTGTCGCAGGCTGACAGAAATGTTGAAATGTAATATTTATTCTACACATTTTTTAAACTTTGAAAAAAGATTAGTAAAATGGAGGCTTCTCAGAGGGTGAGATAACTCCTGGAAATGACTGGCTCAGAATGGCCAAAGGTATAGATGTGTGTGTCCAAGTTAAAGGAAACGTCAGGCTGTCTTCTTCTAATGGATTTATTAAAATCTCTGCAAGCCGGGTAATGTTTGCTGTGGTCTGGAACAACATGGCACACAAACAACTATCAGAAATGCAGCCAATATTATATACAGATAATGTGTCATGAGACATGCAAATATAAATGAAATACACAGAGGACATAAGTAAAGGAAATTAAATAAGCTAAAATATACCTACAAATGAGGCATAATAATGCAATATGTACATACAGCTAGCCTAAATAGCATGTTAGCATCAATTAGCTTGCAGTCATGCAGTGACCAAATATGCCTAATTAGCCCTCCAACAAGTCAATAACATCAACAAAGCTCCCCTTTGTGCATACAACGTTTGGTGGACAAAAGGAGACAAAGAAGGAGTGGCATAAAACACGTCTTTCTGTGGCAGCGTCGGGGAAAGTTACACATGTACACAAACTACGGTGAGTTCAGGGACCGCCGAAATTAGTAGGACAAAAACGGCGCTCTCCAAATACTCTCATCAGTGAAGCATGTTTCATATAAACAGTGGGATTTCTAACAATTAGGAAGGTCTGTGTCATGTTTGTTCTCCTACAGAAACCATAAAAATACAATTTTATACATTTAAAAAAAAGCTCCTGGGAGCCACAAGGGCGGCACTTAAGGGCAGGTTGCTGACGCCCTCGCACTAGATGAAGATGATGAAGAATCCCAGGCTCAACATATAATATAGGGATGTCAAATTAACAAGATAAATCATGCCATTTGTTACAAAAAAATATGATTAAAAAAAAAGCATGAAAACATAATTTTAGACAATACTGTTGTTCAGCAAATAAATGACGTGCATTGAAGAAAAACCTTTTCAAACTGTTTGTGAATGACATTCTGACAATAAAATGGATTTTGTGCCAAAATATAAGAAAACTTTTTAAAAGTTCATTTATGAGCAAGGCATTTACTGTGATTAAATGTGATGAATCACTGTTCAAAAGTATGATTCATCTGATTAAAATGATTCACTGTTTGACAGCACTCGTATAAAAAAATAAATACAACTTATCTTGGAATCGCAAAATGTTGGAAACAAATGTATTGAAACTCGGACACCCTTAATAATATCTACATGTTTACATTGTTTCAATTTAAACAACTTAAATTGGAGCGTTGATAAAGTTTGTGCTTAATTTTATGTTGATGGTATATAAAGATAGTACTGTTACATTTTTTACACTAACACACCTTTGTAATCTGGTCATTTTCCAACCAACATCGTGGATCCAACGACAGACATCAACGTTGTTTAGAAGTCAGTTTTAAGAGGTAACTGTACTTTATTTTATTTTATTCCAATCGTTCACAATCATTATGAAAGACATGACGACGGATGTATTATTTTTTTATGCATTCCCAGCGGGCACAAGACATTGAAACAACGTTGAGAACTTGTTGAATCAGGTCCTGACGTTGAGCAACTCAAACCTAACGTTGGAACAACATGCTTTGAGACGGTGTTTTTCAACCACTGTGCCTAGATATTGTCTGGTGTGCCGTGGGAAATTTTGCAACTTCACTTAATCGGTCCAAAAAATATTTTTTGCAAATCAATAATTATAATCTGCAAATAATGTGCCTTTGTCGAGTGTCTGTGCTGTATAGAGCTCGGCAGGTTAACCGTGTAGTACTCCATGTCAGTAGGTGGCAGCAGGTAGTTCATTGCTTTGTAGAAGTCGGAATGCGTCGTGGATGGTTTGTCGTGATCCCAATATGCATGTAAAATTGTATGTAATGATTAAACCAAAAATGAACAAAAGGGAAAGGAAAAGGCACTGAAGCTTAGGGATGGCTATGTAAAACGGGAGTAAAACTGAACTTGCTACAAAGTAAACAAAAACAGAATGCTGGACGACAGCAAAGACTTACAGCGTATGGAGCAGAGATGACGTCCACAAAGTACATTCGTACATGACACGACAATCAACAATGTCCCCACAAAAAAAAGGATAGCGTACGCACAACTTTAAATAGTCTTGATTGCACTCAAAGGAAGGCGTGAAGCTGCTACAGGAAAACACCAACAAAACAGGAAGGAAGAGTCACCAAAATAACAGCGCAGGACAGGAACTAAAGCACTACACACAGGAAAACAACAGCAAACTCAAAATAAGGCACGACAACCTGGTGGAGTTTCATTTTTTAACCTTTTCTGCTGGTGATGTCCCTCCGTATTTTCTTTATTAAAAAATTGTGCCTTGGTTCAAAAAAAGGTTGAAAAACACTGTTTTAGACGACTTTTAATCAATGCTGGGTTCTGACGTTGATTTAACCATTGAATTTGGTCATTTTCCCAACCGATATTCGACAACACAAATACAACGTTGAAACAAAACACCTTTTGACGACGTTTTTTTCAATGTCAGGTTGTGATGTCGATTTGACCGTTGAAATTTGGTCATTTCCCAACCAACAACGTGGATCCAACGGTTGACATCGACGTTGTCTCAATATATAAATACAACTATTTTGCAACGTTGTTTCAAAGTCACTTTTAAAGGACATGTATGTACAGACACAGCAGCTTTATTGTTGTCCATTCTTTAACATGTACAAGACACATAAGAACTGAAATTACATTTTCGGCACAATCCCACTAAGAGCAGACATACGTTACAGGGGGACAAGACGGGACCGCCAACGGATCAGCCACTTACAGCGCTCCTTAAAAAGGTGGGAAAAAGGTGACATTGGGAAAAGGGGAAGAGTAAAAAAAATATCAGTCTAAGGCTGGACCCTCAGGAGAGGTTCAGACTGAGTCCGAGGAAAAAAACTCACATAGCATGGCACACATAAACATGGTACATGTAATCACAACAACTCGCAACAGAGGGGGGCGGGGGGTGTTGAGGCCCTGGAGGCCGGCTGCCGCTATAAAGCGCTACTCAGCCCCCACAACCCTGGAGGAATTAAGCAGTGGTGAAAGTGTTGATTTGGGGAGGGGCGTGTGCGTGCATGTATGCCCAATTGACTTGGGTGAGATGTTGAAATGTTTTTGTGGACTGGGGCCGATCTCAAAGTTCGACGCCAGGTGTTGTTGAAAAAAAGGAATGTCAAAAGCGTCCATCTTTGAGGAGTCCTCGGGGGAGTTCTTAAGAACAGCCTGTTCCCGTTTGCATCAAGGCCATTCCAGGGAGTCAAATCGTAGATTAAGATGTTGTTTTTCTTCGAGCAGTCCAAACAATGACTTGCCTGCTCTGTGTCCGTGCTGGATCTCTCGAATTCAATTTAATTAATCCTTCTCAGCAAACTTCTACAAGATGAGATCCATTTTGCGATTCAAATCAGAAATCGCCCTAGTCTGTGTTCCCACAGCCCGACTCAATCCTTCCATTGCATTGAACAGCCGTTGGGCCCCTTGAGTGGCTGCCACCATCTTCCGAATTTGACAATACAGCAGAGCAATGTCCAGCCCAATCAGCAGGTGCCCTGCGATCACGGTTCCAAATAGGTAGATGTCTTCCACGTCCTCGATGGAAAGGACTGAGAGGCACATGAGTCTCCATTTATCCCAGGAATCTCTCACGTACCCCGCAGCAATGGTTCCATCAGGGCAGCCAGGCTCCCCCGAACCTCTTTTCCTTGTCGAAAAGACTGTGTCAATTGCGTCGAGAGTCCAGCTGATCATATTCATATTTGATGTTTAGATTTGAGGACAGCGCAAGAAAAGAGGCTTCAAAAAAGTATAATCAACCTATCAATGTCTTCTGCCTGTCGGGTTCTAACTTGTAAATAAACTTAAATAAAAGTCTGCTTACAGCGGAGCCAATGGGAGATCCTTTATTCCGCCCATAAAACCCAATAAAAAAGATCCAAAAAGCGCCAACAATACTCCATTCACATTTTATGACTTGAATATTAACCGTGATGTGAACCTGCTGTTTATAAAGATAGTACTGTTACTTTTCTAATTTAGAGGTCTTTATAAGTATTTTTTGTTAAAAACACAACTGATAAATGGTAATGATCATTGGGATATATGATATTCCAGTTTGAGTTTTTTTAGCTTTACTCATCAGGCCTCAAGTTTCCTCTCAGTTGCACAAATCTGCCGGACAAGTGGAATTGAAGGCAGTGTTGCTCTTTGACACCAATTTGCAACCCCTTTACGTTTTCAGATTGAAATCGATTACTGATACTGATTCCTTAAGCTCAGTGAGGCTGGAAAACGGGATTTGTTGCCATCAGAAGTGACTTCATTGAAACAAGGAGGAAGTGCGTAACAAGGAGGAAGGCAATGACTGACTGACTGACGGTTCCTTTATTGGTATTTGATTCTGATTTTTTTCTTTTTTTCTTTTTACTTTCATGTCCAACACTGTGCCGCGCGTACATGAATTATGCAGGCTCAGCAAGACATCGTGTACTAATGAGTGTAGAGATGAATGACTTTGGGAAAAGCTAAGAAAGTCTTCCAGATTTTGGGGGAAGGGTTTTCACACGCTGGCTATCGTGTACGGAAACACTGCCAGGGTTTATTTTTTGGCCTGGATTAATTTAATGATGATAGGTCATTAGACATCTTAGCCCAATGATGTGGATATAAGTGCAGTCTCACACAGGCCAAACACTTCTATTTGGTGCAGGGTTGAAGGTTTGAATACTGTTGAGAAATTTAAAAAAAGGATATATAAAACGAGACTGTCTGTTAGCGTTTCCAAGCAGTGTCTAGGTCAGACCTGGGCAAATTAAGGCACGTTACACTTTTCAATCTGGCCCGCCGGACATTTCCTAATAATTTTTTTCGATCTTTAAGATGGAAACTGTAGCTGCCATTATGATGTGCAGTGATGTTTTCAAATGACCGTAAGTCTTGAACTATACAAAGTATTTAAATGGTTGGAATCTGCGCTTTTGCATGATATACTAGTTACTATGGTAATCAAATTAGTTATTATGGTAATCTAAGTCACAGCAGCTCAGACGAGGCACCAAGCAGTGTGGGTGGGGAGCGTTTCCACAGAGTGTTTCCAGAACGGCCAACCTTGAAATGCGGGTGTCAGGGACAGACGCGGAAGGAGATTTTCACAACAACGTTCTAAAGCTTAGTGATGTATCAGATATATCAGATCGTAGGTGGGTTTATTTTTTACCCTTCACGTTCATATTTCGTTGTGTTTGTTGCATTTTTGTCGCGTTTCGCTTGATTCAGAGGGGGTGTGACGTTCATATGTTGTCAATATTCAGTGTTTTATCGTTCATAGTTAATTAAAGGCCTACTGAAACCCACTACTACCGACCACGCAGTCTGATAGTTTATATATCAATGATGAAATCTTAACATTGCAACACATGCCAATACGGCCGGGTTAACTTATAAAGTGCAATTTTAAATTTCCCGCTAAACTTCCGGTTGAAAAACGTCTATGTATGATGACGTATGCGCGTGACGTCACTAGTTAAACGGAAGTATTGGTACCCCATTGAATCCAATACAAAAAAGCTCTGTTTTCATCTCAAAATTCCACAGTATTCTGGACATCTGTGTTGGTGAATCTTTTGCAATTTGTTTAATGAACAATGAAGACTGCAAAGAAGAAAGTTGTAGGTGGGATCGGTGTATTAGCGGCTGGCTGTAGCAACACAACCAGGAGGACTTTGACTTGGATAGCAGACGCGCTATCCGACGCTAGCCGCCGACCGCACGGATGATCGGGTGAAGTCCTTCGTCCTTCCGTCGATCGCTGGAACGCAGGTGAGCACGGGTGTTGATGAGCAGATGAGGGCTGGCTGGCGTAGGTGGAGGGCTAATGTTTTTATCATAACTCTGTGAGGTCCCGTTGCTAAGTTAGCTTCAATGGCGTCGTTAGCAACAGCATTTTTAAGCTTCGCCAAGCTGGAAATTATTAACCGTGTATTTACATGTCCATGGTTTAATAGTATTGTTGATCTTCTGTCTATCCTTCCAGTCAGTGGTTTATTTATTTTGTTTCTATCTGCATTTGAGCCCGATGCTATCACGTTAGCTCAGTAGCTAAAGAGCTTCACCGATGTATTGTCGTGGAGATAAAAGTCACTGTGAATGTCCATTTCGCGTTCTCGACTCTCATTTTCAAGAGGATATAGTATCCGAGGTGGTTTAAAATACAAATCTGTGATCCACCATAGAAAAAGGAGAAAGTGTGGAATCCAATGAACCCTTGTACCTAAGTTACGGTCAGAGCGAAAAAAGATACGTCCTGCACTGCATTCTAGTCCTTTACTCTCACGTTCCTCATCCACGAATCTTTCATCCTCGCTCAAATTAACGGGGTAATCGTCGCTTTCTCGGTCCGAATCTCTCTCGCTGCATTGTAAACAATAGGGAAATGGGAGCATCCCTCCAGCCTGTGACATCACGCTACTTCCGGTAGGGGCAAGGCTTTTTTTTATCAGCAACCAAAAGTTGCGAATTTTATCGTCGTTGTTCTCTACTAAATCCTTTCAGCAAAAATATGGCAATATCGCGAAATGATCAAATATGACACATAGAATGGATCTGCTATCCCCGTTTAAATTTAAAAAAATCATTTCAGTAGGCCTTTAATAATGTAAATCCCACATTCTTTTTTTTCATGTACATTCTAGGCGTCTCATTCAGTAAACAAATTCAAAATTCCATTCCGTTTTTAAGGCGGTCTGTCACAACGTTTTAAGCATTCAATCAGACATTACTGTGAGGTTTTGTATTGGTGTTCCTAAAAATAGATATGCCAGCCCTCAGACACATTTTTTTCTCCAAATTTTGCCCCCCTAGTCAATATAATTGCCCAGGCCTGACCTAGGTGAAAAAACCCTCCAACAGCTTGTGCTTAACTATTTCATTTCTTCTATCCCAGCAGGCACAAGACATTGAAACAAACTTGTTGAATTAGGTCCTGATGTCGAGCAACTCAAACTTAATGTTGGAACAACATGCTTTTTGACAACGTTTAATCAATGTAGGGTTTTGACGTTGATTTGACCATTGAATTTTTCTTTTACTTACCATTATACAACACAATTCGAACATTGAAAGAACATTCTTTTTGACAGCGTTTTTTTTCAACATTAAGTTGTGACGTTGATTGGACCTTCGTAATTTGGTCATTTTCCAACCAACAACGTGGATCCAACGACAGATGTCTATGTTGTTTAGAAGTTAGTTTTAAGGGGGAACTGTACATTTTTTGGGGAATTTTTCTAATCGTTCACAATCATTATGAAAGACATGACGACGGATGTTTTTTTTTATGCATTCCCAGCAGGTACAAGACATTAAAACAGTGTTGAGAACTATTTGAATTAGGTCCTGATCAATCTTCCCTCTAATTGTTCATGTGTGTGAGCAAACACAAAAACTCCCTGAGCATTCAGTGGAGCACATGTGAGCAACATAACACGTGGCAATACCAGCAGCACACCTGTCTCAAACCAATCTTTTATAATAACACTCAAATGAGAGGAGTCATTTTCATGAGATTATTCAGTAATATTAGTGATTTGACCCACTTGTAATGAAAATAAAAGAAATCTTGTTTTTCATAAGCTATGGATTAGTATTGTACAATATGTCTGGGTGGGGTCCTGCTTTGGAAATCATTTGTACCCCTTTCAGAGATCACATTTAGTTCCCCTTAAACATACTCATGTTGCACAATGAAATGTAAACATAGGATGAAGTGTGCATTCCTGTAACTTTCTCTAGTAACAGCATTCCATGATTAATATCAATAAATTAACATTCATAATAAATGACAGTTGAATAAGCACACGTATGACTGAGGAGTCATAGTGTAACTTTGTGTGGTGTTTGACTTGTCCGACTTTTTGTGTGGCCATAAACGCACCAGTGGTTTAGTGGTATGCGTGTTGGTGACAGATGACAAGTTGGTTTTGGCCTGGTTTGTACGGCAGAAAATGACTAGTTTTTCGAGATAGAAGTTTTTTACTCATGTTTTTGGTGTGGTTATGGCCGAATATAAACAGTTTTGCTCAATAAAGTGATCGATATAATTCCTGTCCTCGAAGCATCTCGATAGACGTTACAATAATTGAACGGTGTTCAATTGAACGGTGTTGACGAACACCGTTAGGGCCGCTTGTTGTCACTGTCACTCAGAGTTGCATTGCAAAATTACACAGAATAAATGTGTTTATTTTGTTTAGAATTCAGATGGGTTTGATTTGGTGCACGGCATATATTTGCTGTGCGCAGAGGACGCTTGAGCAGTGCGCAATTGGGCAGGCGCGCACCTCAGAGGGAACGTTGGTCCTGATGTTGAGCAACTCAAACCTAACATTGGAACAACATGCTTTTAGACAACGTTTAATCAATGTTGGGTTCTAACGTTGATTTAACCATTGAATTTGGTCATTTTTCCAACCGATATTCTACAACACAAATACAACGTTGAAACAACATGCTTTTTGACAATGTTTTTTCAGTGTCAGGTTGTGAGGTTGATTTGTAGGTTGTAAAGATGAAGTATCCACATTATTCCCATTGTCCATTGTCCTTGAAGACTGAATCTGTCTCAACCAAAACTGCTGTACAACTGTCCTCCAAATCTGGAGCCCCACTTAAGCAAGTTGATGATTTTAAGTACCCCGGTTCCTGGATCATGGATTGGATGACTTCCGGACCAGGAAAGACCAAGCCTGGAAAGCATGTAAAAAAAAATGGACAGCATATGGCAATCCAACCTGCCCAATTCACTTAAGCTAGACCTCTTCAAGTCTACCATCAAACCCATCCTTGTGTATGGCTCCGAGACCTGGACCCTCAAAGCGCGCCTTCACAAACGCCTTGGCGGTTGCTATACCAACCTGCTTCGAAGGGTTCAAGGCTTGTTGTGGCAGTCCCATTCCACCTTGGACCAAACATACGGCCACCTACCTCGAGCAAGCACCCGTCTGAGCCAACGTCGCGCACAGTTTGCTGGTCACTGCTACCGTGCCAAGACGGAGCTGATATCACAGCTCCTCCTTTGGAAATAATCTACCATGGGTCGCCTCACCTACTTCGAAGTAATCGCACGGGAGACTGGGATCCTTGTTTCAGAGCTGGGCTATGCCATGGGTGACCCCTACTGCTGGCAGAGAGTTGTGCAAGGTCTCTCGGCTACGGCCGTACATTGATGATGATGATGAGGTTGTAAAATTTGTAACTTTACGTTTACTTACTGAAGTATTACTTAGCTACAGTGCATTTTAACATTATGTTTGTTAATGAGTAAAAATAATACCAGCGCAAGCACTGATCCTGCAGGTGTGTGTGGAACTGTTAGTTTGCACAGCTACTAAACGCAAAATAGTGCTCGCAAAACGCTGATGAGTGTTGATGAATCACAATGCGTGCGCTAAATAATTATATTTGCATTTTCTCCTCCCAGTATTGTGAGTGTTTGGATGGTCAGCGTATATTTTGCATATTAATGAAGACAGAGACGCAAAATGGATTGCACGCCTGCTCACTTAACAGATGCAATCCACTTTGCACACGTTTAGTAGATGAGCTTTGCGCGTGCTATCAGGTTTGCATGTGTTTTAGTACATGCAAGGACATCAGGACCTATGTGTCCAACTCCAACCTGGAGAAGAGGATTGAATTTTGTCAGGTATCTACTTTTACACCTGTTCAACTTGGGTGTCCCACCCATACTTGCCAACCCTCCCGATTTTCCCGGGAGACTCCCGAATTTCAGTGCCCCTCCCGAAAATCTCCCGGGGCAACCATTCTCCCGAATTTCTCCCGATTTCCACCCGGACAACAATATTGGGGGCGTGCCTTAAACGCACTGCCTTTAGCGTCCTCTCTCACCTGAAAAGGAGACTATTATATATGTCTCCGTTATCCGTAGGTTTATCTATAACCCATAAAGTAGGCAGGCACGGAGCTATTTCTCAGCGTGTGTTTATTCCATCCGGCACGTTAATACACTGACACACAAGATCCGGATTCCCACCATGCATTGCTTCAAAACTACGGCAAGTAGTAATGTCCAAAAACATAACAGAGACGAAGCAGAAGAACGAAGAGACATGGCGACGATGAGTAAGAAGAAGAAGTACGCTTGCAAGTTCCAAAATGATTTGAAAAAATAATTTCAGTTCATCCAGGACAGCTCGAAGGGGAAGGGGTATGCTGCCTGCACATTTTGTAGATGGTGGCCGAACGGATATACTCACTCTTGAACGGATTATTTATATATATATATATATATATATATATATATATATATATATATATATATATATATATATATATATATATATATATATATATATATAGTCAAAGTTTGTAGGTGACGAACCCCAAGATGCAGAGACAGCAGGCATTGAATGGGAAAACATGATTTAATTCCGATACTACAGCAAAAAACAAACAAAAGGGAACAAACAAAAGACGCGCACAAGGCGGAGAACAAAATAGGCTATAAACTAAAATAGCACAAAGGCTAACTGTGGACAAATAAACAAAAACACTTACTGTGACACGAAGGAACTATGACTAAAGCGGAGTGGACAAAAGTAGACGGAGCTACAACGACAAATAGGTAGAAGTGACAAGTGACAAGTATTCTAATGACAATGATCCAGCAGTGACTGGAGGGCAGGACAGGTTTAAATAGGCAGCTGGCTGACTGGCACCAGGTGTGGCCACGTGCCAATCAGCCACAGCTGAGGGGACAAAGCACTTAGGGAGACAATCAGGAAATGAAGACAAAATAAAAGCACTGACAGGAACTAAAGACAGGAAACTAAGACAAACGCAGAGGAAAACTAAAACTTGATCAAACTGTCAGGGACAACCCTGACATATATATATATTAGGGCTATGAATCTTTGGGTGTCCCACGATTCGATTCAATATCGATTCTTGGGGTCACGATTCGATTCAGAATCAATTTTTTTTTTTTTCAATTCAACGCGATTCTCGATTCAAAAACGATTTTTTTCCCGATTCAAAACGATTCTCTATTCATTCAATACATAGGATTTCAGCAGGATCTACCCCAGTCTGCTGACATGCAAGCAGAGTAGTAGATTTTTGTAAAAAGCTTTTATAATTGTAAAGTACAATGTTTTATCAACTGATTGCAATAATGTAAATTTGTTTGAACTATTAAATTAACCAAAAATATGACTTATTTTATCTTTGTGGAAAATATTGAACACAGTGTGTTGTCAAGCTTATGAGATGTGATGCAAGTGTAAGCCACTGTGACACTATTGTTCTTTTTTTAATTTTTTTATAAATGTTTAACGATAATGTCAATGAAGGATTTTTAATCACTGCTATGTTGAAATTGTAACTAATATTGATACTGTTGTTGATAATATTCATTTTTGTTTCACTACTTTTGGTTTGTTCTGTGTCATGTTTGTGTCTCCTCTCAATTGCTCTGTTTATTGCAGTTCTGAGTGTTGCTGGGTCGGGTTTGGTTTTGGAATTGGATTGCATTGTTATGGTATTGCTGTGTATTGTTTTGTTGGATTGATTCATTAAAAAAATAATAAAAATAAAATATATATTTTTTAAATGAGCATCGATTCTGAATCGCATAACGTGAGAATCGCGATTCGAATTCGAATCGATTTTTTCCCACACCCCTAATATATATATATATATATATATATATATATTTATATATATATATATATATATATATATATGTATATATATATATATATATATATATATATATATATATATATATATATATATATATATATATATATATATATATATATATATATATATATATATATATTTGTGTATATATATATATATATATATATATATATATATATATATATATATATATATATATATATATATATATATATATATATATATATATATATATACCCCGAATTAGGAGGTCTCAAGGTTGGCAAGTATGGTCCCACCTGAAGACTTAAGCTCCTGCTGGTCACTCTCAACCACAATAAGGTGGAAATTCCTTTAGAAGGGAAACTAAAAAATAAAAGTTAATAAATAAAATAAAGTATCTGTAGGATAAGTAAAGCCACCAGCCTGCCCTCCATATATTTGATTATTTGTTTAGTAGGTAAATGTCAATTTAGGATGTATTATATCAGTAAACAGTTCTCCACAATGTTGTACGGCTGTCATAGTAATAGCGCTGTTTTGCCACCAGGGGGCGGGTCCGGTCAAATGGGCACCATTGCCGTTCAGCACACAGAAGAAAAAAAACACTTCCTGCGGTTGATTGAGACTCATGAGGACCGACGCAGTGTGACGAAAATATTAATCTACTATTTCTGTTGTTACAGGTAAGATATAAATGGCTGAGTATGATACACACCCAGCAGGAATAATGTGAAAGTGGGCCGTTTATTTACATTCTTGTGTATGTTTGAGAAGTAGCGTCATCGTGCTAATGTGGCTAACCGAAGCTAATGGTTAAGAGGATGACGTAATTGATTGATTGATTGAGACTTTTATTAGTAGGTTGCACAGTGGAGTACATATTCCATACAATTGACCACTAAATGGTAACACCCGAATAAGTTTTTCAACTTGTTTGAGTCGGGGTCCACTTAAATTGATTCATGATACAGATATATACTATCATATATACTATAATCATAATACAGTCATCACACAAGATAATCACATTGAATTATTTACATTATTTACAATCAGGGGTGTGGAGGGGGTGGGAGGTAGGATATGGACAGCAAGTAGTGGACATATAGAGAGAAAGAGCGAGAAAGAGAGAGAGAGATCAGAAGGCATAAGAAAAAGTATCTGCATTTGATTGTTTACATTTGATTATTAGCAATCCGGGGAGGGTGTTAGTTTAGGGTTGTAGCTGCCTGGAGGTGAACTTTTAGTGCGGTTTTGAAGGAGGATAGAGATGCCCTTTCTTTTATACCTGTTGGGAGCGCATTCCACATTAATGTGGCATAGAAAGAGAATGAGTTAAGACCTTTGTTAGTTCGGAATCTGGGTTTAACGTGGTTAGTGGAGCTCCCCCTGGTCTTGTGGTTATGGCGGTCATTTACGTTAAGGAAGTAGTTTGACATGTACTTCGGTATCAGGGAGGTGTAGTGGATTTTATAGACCAGGCTCAGTGCAAGTTGTTTAACTCTGTCCTCCACCTTGAGCCAGCCCACTTTAAAGAAGTGGGTAGGAGTGAGGTGGGATCTGGGGTGGAGGTCTAGAAGTAACCTGACTAGCTTGTTCTGAGATGTTTGGAGTTTAGATTTGAGGGTTTTGGAGGTGCTAAGGTACCAGGAGGTGCATGCGTAATCGAAAAAGGGTTGAACGAGAGTTCCCGCCAGAATACTCAAGGTGCTTTTGTTGACCAGAGAGGAGATTCTGTAGAGAAATCTCGTTCGTTGGTTAACCTTTCTGATTACCTTGGTTGCCATTTTATCACAGGAAAGGTTAGCCTCTAGAATGGAACCTAGGTAGGTGACCTCATCTTTCCTGGTGATAACAATGTCACCCACTTTTATGGTGAAGTCATTGACTTTCTTAAGGTTGATGTGGGACCCAAACAGGATGGATTCTGTTTTACCCAAGTGTATGGATAGCTTGTTGTCAGCGAGCCAGGTGCAAGTTCTACACAGCTCAGCACTGAGGATTTTCTCCACCTGTGATTTGTCCTTGCCGGATACCAGCAGGGCAGAGTCATCCGCAAACAAAAACAATTCACAGTCGCATGCCGATGACATGTCATTTATGCATATTAGGAACAGTAAGGGTCCCAATATACTGCCTTGGGGGACTCCACAGCTCACCGAGAGGGGGGGGGAACACGGTGCCGTTCACCTCTACCACCTGCTCCCTCCCCTCCAAGTAAGATTGCATCCACCTCCATGAGGTTTTGTTAAATCCGATTGCTCAGAGCTTATCCAACAGTATAGCGTGGTTAACGGTGTCAAAGGCCTTCTGAAGGTCCAGCATGACCATGCCGCAGTATTTGCCCGCGTCCACCTCATTTTTGATGTGGTCGGTCAGATAGAGAAGGCATGTGTCAGTTGAGTGGTTAGTTCTGAAGCCGGATTGGAATTTGTACATGAGTTTATTAGTGGCAAGGTAACTATCGACCTGTTCATAAACTATTTTCTCCATTACTTTCGAAATGGAACTGAGAATAGAAACAGGTCGGTAGTTGCCAGGTTCCAATTTGCTTCCTTTTTTAAAGAGGGGAGTTACTCTTGCTATCTTAAAATCTTTTGGTACTTGGCCTTGTGTAATTGATAGGTTTATTATGTGTGTGATGATCGGGGCAATGATGGAGGCAGAGTCCCTGAGGAATCTGGAGGGAATATTATCAAGGCCGGTGGCCTTGTTAGGGTGGAGCGCGCTCAATTTTTTAAACACCTCATCAGCTGTGACCATTTCTAATTTGAAATCATCGTTGGATACTCCTAGCTTTCTGTAGAAGGCTTTAATGTGTTCTACACCAAAGCGACCAGAGTGGTGGGACAGCTTGTTGACAAGAGTTGCGGCTATGCTGGTGAAAAATATGTTAAGTCTGCTAGCTACCTCCATTTTGTCTGTAATGAGGGAGTCACCCTCCTTGATGCTGATGAGTCTTGTTTTAAGTTTCTGGCTGCAACCAGGAAGCTGGTTGTTGAGAATTTTCCAGAGCTCACGTGGCTTATTTGTGCTTTCCTCTATTTTGTCATTAATGTAATTTTTTTTAAGGATTTAGTCAGGTTGGTTGACTTATTTCTTAATTTATTGCATTGCTTTTTGAGAGTTGAAAGGAGTAATTTGAGGTTGATGTTATTGGCTTGTTTATCTACTTCTGTTTTACATTTTTGGTATTCAGAGTATTTCCTGTCTCTGTCTTTAATGGCAGCTAATAGGTCCGGATTCATCCATGGTTCCGAGCGGGCTTTGATCCTGACTGTTTTCACGGGAGCCATGTCATTTAGTATCTTTAGGAACGCCGTTTTGAAGCGATCCCAAGCAACATCGACCAGGTTGCTCGCGAGCACAGGGGACCAGTCCCACTCATCTAATTTTAAATTGAAATTGTCATTGGAGTATTTTTTGAGGGATCTGGATTGGGCTGTTATGTGGCCATTGGTTTTGGGTTTAGCTATTTTGCGGGTGCGGAAGGTTAGATAGTGGTCACTAAGACCACAGATCATGACCCCACTATTTTTTATTTTAGGCCGGTCTGAAGTGAGAATGAGATCTATGGTTGATCCGGTGGAATCACACACCCTTGTAGGTAGCGCTATTAGCTGGGAAAGACTGTGCAGATTACAAAACTTGCTGAAGGATCTGAAGACAGGCGCATCTTTGCGTTGAATATCTGTGTTCAGATCCCCAGTTATAATTTTCTCCACGTTGTCTGTCCCTGCCAAGCATTCTTCCAAAGCCCCATAGGAATCACTCTGATTAGGGGGTCTATAAACAGTCCCTATTAGTACCGGCTTAGCGTTTTTAAATTTGATTTCCGCCCACACAGATTCCAGGTCATTGTGGTTAAGATCAGTGCGAGTTATGTATTTCATATCTTGGTGAATATACATACAAACGCCCCCACCGTGTTTATTCCTATCCTTTCTGATAACCGAAAAGTTTTCTATTTCTATCTCTGAGTCAGAAATACTTCGATCAAATTTGGTTTCAGAGAAACACACATTTTTACCTTCGTGTTGAGGAACATTTCTCTGATTTGGTCGAGTTTGGCTCCAGAGAGGCTGTTCACATTAAGGTGGATGATGTGTAGTCCACTGGAACCAAAAAGAGCATCAGAGTCCGCTGTGTTGTGGTACTGACCAGAAAAGTTCTTGGTTGTTATTGCTGTTGAAGTTGAAGAAGAGAAGGGAGAGAGAGGAGAGAGAGAGAGGTATCTTCCTCCAGGTGAAGGGGGAGGGAGGGGGAGGGGCAGAGTTGGAGAGGGGGAGAGGGGGAGGCCAGGTAGGGTTGCTGGGGGTGGATTTCCTTTTGGCGGGCTTTTTTGAGGACAAAGAGAATAACGAAAATGTTTTTGTAAAGGCGCCTCTAAATCCAGTGTATGCCGCGTCCTCGACCGTCGTGGACCGGGGAGAGGCCGCGTGGACCCCCGCCATCTTGTGCAGTTCCCCGCCATCATCGACGACTGGTTCGCCTTCCACCGCCGCCGCTGCGTCGTTCACCGCCGTTGAGTCGATGCCTTCTCCGATGACTGGGTCGTCCTCCACCGCCGCCGCCGAGCCTCCGACCGTGTCGATGAACAGGGCGAAGTCCTCCGCCGAGCCGCCGATCGCTGGAGCACAGGTGAGCTTGAGCTGAGATGAGCCGGTAGCCGAGTTAGCTTCGATGGCGACGCTAGCAGTAGCATTGCTAGTCTTCGCCAGTCGGGACAACATTAACCGTGTTGTTGCAGGTCCAGGATTGAGTTCTGTGTCTCCTGATAGTAGAAGTAATAGTAGTATTATTGACTTTCTGTCTATCCTTCCAGTCAGGGGCATGTTCCCTTTGCCTCGATGGCCAGTCAAGCACGATGCTAACACGTTAGCTCCAAAGCCAAGGTGCTTCGCTGATGTATTGTCGTGGAGATAAAAGTCACTGTGTATGTCCATTTCGCGTTCTTGACTCTCATTTTCAAGAGGGTAAAGTATCCGAGGAAGTTTAAAATATAAATCCGTGATCCACAGTAGAAAAAGGAGGAAGTGTGGGATAATCCGAGCAGTTGTTTGAATTCCCGATCGGGAGCGAAAGAGAGTGCGACCGCTCATCTCGGCGTCCGCTGCTAACTTCCACTTCCAGTAATACTGACCGGATATTGATTGATTGATTGAATGAGACTTTTATTAGTAGGTTGCACAGTAAAGTACTTATTCTGTACAATTGACCACTAAATGGTAACACCCGAATAAGTTTTTCAACTTGTTTAAGTCGGGGTCCACTTAAATTGATTCATGATACAGATATATACTATCAGATATATACTATCATCATAATACAGCCATCACACAAGATATTGAATTATTTACAATCCGGGGTGTGGAGGGGGGGGGGGGGTAGGTTTGGTTGTTATCATCAACAATTGAGATGCTTAAAATGTGAAGATGCTGTACTACGTTGATGCGATTTGTTTTGATTTGTTGCTGCGATTAGACTGACCACGCAAGTCAATGTGTGGATATGGTATTGTGTGTG
This sequence comes from Entelurus aequoreus, assembly GCF_033978785.1. Lineage (NCBI taxonomy): Eukaryota > Metazoa > Chordata > Actinopteri > Syngnathiformes > Syngnathidae > Entelurus > Entelurus aequoreus. The sequence goes on from NC_084745.1 coordinate 43,058,832, forward strand.
TTGTTGCCTCCTCAAAACAGAAGAAAAATACACTTCCTGACGATTTTTGAGACGCATATGGACCAACGCGGTGTGACGAAAAATTACAGAAATGTCAAATAAACCAACAACACCCAGTACACAGTGACTCCTATGTGTGCAACATATCCTTCACCCACATTTGATCAACTATCTCAACATGTATCTTACCTTAATTGCCTAATTCTTAATTGGAATTAGTGTTGTCCAGATAGCAAATTATTTTGATATTTTTCAGTACTTTTCTAAATAAAGGGCACCACAAAAAATTGCATTATTGGCTTTATTTTAACAAAAAATCTTAAGGTACATTAAACATATGTTTCTTATTGGAAGTTTGTCTTTACATAAAATAGTGAACATACAAGACAACTTGTCTTTTATTAGTAAGTAAACAAACAAAGGCTCCTAATTTAGCTGCTGACATATGTAGTAACATATTGTGTCATATATCATTCTATTATTTTGTCAAAGTTATTAAGGACAAGTGGTAGAAAATTAATTATTAATCTACTTGTTCATTTGCTGTTAATATCTGCTTACTTTCTCTTTTAACATGTTCTATCTACACTTCTGTTAAAATGTAATAATCACTTATTCTTCTGTTGTTTGATACTTTACATTAGTTTTGGATGATACCACACATTTGGGTATCAATCCGATACCAAGTAGTTACAGAATCATACATTGGTCATATTTAGAGATGTCCGATAATATCGGTCTGCCGATATTATCGGCCGATAAATGCGTTAAAATGTAATATCGGAAATTATCGGTATCGTTTTTTTTATTATCAGTATCGTTTTTTTTTGTTTTTAAATTTATTAAATCCACATAAAAAACACAAGATACACTTACAATTAGTGCACCAACCCAAAAAACTTCCCTCCCCCATTTACACTCATTCACACTCATTCACACAAAAGGGTTGTTTCTTTCTGTTATTAATATTCTGGTTCCTACATTATATATCAATACAGTCTGCAAGGGATACAGTCCGTAAGCACACATGATTGTGCGTGCTGCTGGTCCACTAATAATACTAACCTTTAACAGTTAATTTTACAAATTTTCATTAATTACTAGTTTCTATGTAACTGTTTTTATATTGTTTTACTTTCTTTTTTATTCAAGAACATGTTTTTAATTTATTTATCTTATTTTATTTGATTAATTTTTAAAAAAAGTACCTTATCTTCACCATACCTGGTTGTCCAAATTAGGCATAATAATGTGTTAATTCCACGACTGTATATATCGGTTGATATCGGTATCGGTTGATATCGGTATCGGTAATTAAAGAGTTGGACAATATCGGCATATCGGATATCGGCAAAAAGCCATTATCGGACATCCCTAGTCATATTCAAAGTCCTCATTGGTCTAGGGACATATTTCCTTAGTTTATAAACATAATATACATTTAAAACAAAAACGAAAGAAGATGTTGTGATGCCAAAAAATATAATCATAGTAGATACGCTATTGTACTTGGTATCATTACAGTGGATGTTCGGCGTAGATCCACCCATGGCATTTGTTTACATGTTGACGCCGGTGAGCTACGGTGTGTAGTGAAGCATGTTTAACTATTCCTCGTTCTGCAGGGATGATACTTGTAAGAAACGTACTTTATTTGTCGCCATGGAGGCGAGGATTAGTGATTTAGAAGTAGCTAAAACACTGCCGACTGGGGCTGGAATTTAGCCGCTAGCTAGCCATGTCTTAAAGGCCTACTGAAATTACATTTTTTTATTCAAACGGGGATAGCAGGTCCATTCTATGTGTCACACTTGATCATTTCGTGATATTGCCATATTTTTGCTGAAAGGATTTAGTAGAGAACATCGACGATAAAGTTTGCAACTTTTGGTCGCTGATAAAAAAAGCCTTGCCTTTCCCGGAAGTAGCGTGACGTCACAGGTTGAAAGGCTCCTCACATTTCCCCATTGTTTACAATGCAGCGAGAGCGATTCGGACCGAGAAAGCGACGATTACCCCATTAATTTGAGCGAGGATGAAAGATTCGTGGATGAGGAACGTGAGAGTGAAGGACTAGAGTGCAGTGCAGGACGTATCTTTTTTCGCTCTGACCGTAACTTAGGTACAAGGGTTCATTGGATTCCACACTTCCTCTTTTTTCTATTGTGGATCACGGATTTGTATTTTAAACTATATACTATATCCTCTTGAAAATGTCACGAGAACGCGAAATGGACATTCACAGTGACTTTTATCTCCACGACAATACATCGGCAAAGCTCTTTAGCTACGGAGCTAACATGATAGCACATCGGGCTTAAATGCAGATAGAAACAAAAGAAATCAACCACTGACTGGAAGGATAGACAGAAAATCAATACTATTAAACCATGGACCTGTAAATACACGGTTAATGCTTTCCAGGCTGGCGAAGCTTAACAATGCTGTTGCTAACGACGCCATTGAAGCTAACTTAGCAACGGGACCTCACAGAGCTATGCTAAAAACATTAGCTATCCACCTACGCCAGCCCTCATCTGCTCATCAACACCCGTGCTCACCTGCGTTCCAGCGATCGACGGAGCGACGATCATAGATGCGGTCGGCGGCCCCGAAACGGAGGAAGTCAAGGTGAGGTCGCCGGCTAGCGCGTCTAGTCCTCCTGGTTGTGTTGCTGTATTCCGCCACTAATACACCGATCCCACCTACAACTTTCTTCTTTGCAGTCTTCATTGTTCATTAAACAA